>NC_143032.1:8735000-9025000 GCF_057628025.1 Oncorhynchus mykiss
AGGTGTTCTCAACTGGCCTACCTGGTTAAATAAAGGTGTTCTCAACTGGCCTACCTGGTTAAATAAAGGTGTTCACCAACTAGCCTACCTGGTTAAATAAAGGTGTTCTCAACTGGCCTACCTGGTTAAATAAAGGTGTTCTCAACTGGCCTACCTGGTTAAATAAAGGTGTTCTCAACTGGCCTACCTGGTTAAATAAAGGTGTTCACCAACTAGCCTACCTGGTTAAATAAAGGTGTTCTCAACTGGCCTACCTGGTTAAATAAAGGTGTTCTCAACTGGCCTACCTGGTTAAATAAAGGTGTTCTCAACTGGCCTACCTGGTTAAATAAAGGTGTTCACCAACTAGCCTACCTGGTTAAATAAAGGTGTTCTCAACTGGCCTACCTGGTTAAATAAAGGTGTTCACCAACTAGCCTACCTGGTTAAATAAAGGTGTTCTCAACTGGCCTACCTGGTTAAATAAAGGTGTTCTCAACTGGCCTACCTGGTTAAATAAAGGTGTTCTCAACTGGCCTACCTGGTTAAATAAAGGTGAAATAAAATAAAATAAATAAATAGTCGAGGTAATTTGTAAAGTGACTAGACAATAAACTTTCTCCTGAGGGAGAAAAGGTGTTGTCGTGACTTCTTCACATCTGTCTTGGTGTGTTTGGACCATGATAGTTTGTTGGTGATGTGGACACCAAGGAACTTGAAGCTCTCGACCCGCTCCACATCAGCCCTGTCGATGTTAAATGGAGGCCTGTTCGGCCCGCCTTTTCCTTTAGTCCAAGATCAGCTCCTTTGTCTTGCTCACATTGAGGGAGAGGTTGTTGTCCTGGCACCTCACTGCCAGGTCTCTGACCTACTCCCTATAGGCTGTCATCAGCAAACTTAATGATGGTGTTGGAGTCATGCTTGGCCATGCAGTCGTGGGTGAACAGGGAGTACAGGATGGGACTAAGTACGCACCCCTGAGGGACCCCAGTGTTGAGGATCAGCGTGTTGTTACATACCCTTACCACCTGGGGACAGCCCGTTACTAAGTCCAGGATCCAGTTGCAGAGGGAGTTGTTTAGTCCCAGGGTCCTTAGCTTAGTGATGAGCTTTGTGTGTACTATGGTGTTGAACACTGAACAACATTCTAACATAGGTGTCCTTTTTGTACAGGTGGGAAAGGGCAGTGTGGAGTGCGATTGAGATTGCGTCATCTGTGGATCTGTTGGGGGTCGGTATGAAAATTGGAGTGGGTCTAGGGTTTCCGGCATGAGGGTGTTAATGTGAGCCATTCCCTTTCAAAGCACTTCATGGCTACCGAAGTGAGTGCTATGGGGCAGTAATCATTTAGGCAGGTTACCTTTGCTTTCTTGGGCACAGGGAATATGGTGGTCTGTTTGAAACATGTAGTTATTACAGACTCAGTCAGGGAGAGGTTGAAAATGTGAGTGAAGACACTTGCCTGTTGGGCTGTGCATGCTTTGACTACACGTTCTGGTAATCTGTCTGGCCCCTCGGCTTTGTGAATGTTGACCTGTTTATAGGTCTTACTCACATCGGCTGTGTAGAGCGTGATCACACAGTCGTCCGGAACAGCTGGTGCTCTCATACATGCTTCAGTGTTGCTTGCCTCGAAGCGAGCATAAAAGGCATTTAGCTTGTCTGGTAAGCTCGTGTCACTGGGCAGTTTGTGGCTGGATTTCCCTTTGTAGTCCGTAATAGTTTTCAAGCCCTGCCACATCCGACGAGGATCAGAGCCGGTGTAGTAGGATTCAATCTTAATCCTTTATTGACGCTTTGCTTGTTTGATAGTTCGTCTGAAGGCATAGTGGAATTTCTTATAAGCGTCCGGATTAGTGTTCCGTTCCTTGAAAGCGGCAGCTCTAGCCTTTAGCTCGATGCGGATGTTGCACTTATTGATGAATCTGGTGACCGAGGTGGTATACCCCTCCGTGCCATTGGATGAATTCCTGAACATATTCCAGTCTGTGCTAGCAAAACAGTCCTGTAGCGTAGCATCCGTGTCATCTGACCACTTCCGTATTGAGCGAGTTACTTGTACTTCCTGCTTTAGTTTTAGCTTGTAAGCAAGAATCAGGAGAATGGAATTATTGTCATGTTCTGACCTGTATTTCCGTTGTTTTGTATTTATTTAGTATGGTCAGGGCGTGAGTTGGGTTGTCAGTCTATGTTTGTTTGTCTATGTTGATGGCTTGTTTCAGCACAGTCCATATGATTAGCTTCACGGTTGTTATTTTGTTTACTGGTTTTGTATAGTTTTCAGTGTTCGCTACTTTCTTTATTAAAGATTGACCATGGACACTTACCACGCCGCGTATTGGTCCTCAGATCCTTTTCGCCTCTCCTCTTCAGATGAAGAGGAGGACGACCGTGACAATTATGGTCAGATTTGCCAAATGAAGGGCAAGGGAGAGATTTGTAGGCGTCTCTATGTGTTGAGTAAAGGTGGTCTAGAGTTTTTTTTTCCCTCTGGTTGCACATGTGACGTGCTGGTACAAATTTTGTAAAACTGATTTAAGTTTGCCTGCATTAAAGTCCCCGACCACTAGGAGCGCCGCTTCTGGGTGATCATTTTCTTCTTTGCTTATAGCTTTATAGAGTTGGTTGAGGTCTTAGTGCCAGCTTCGTTTTGTGGTGGTAAATAGACTGCTACGGATATTACAGATGAGAACTCTCTTGGTAGATAGTGCAGACTACATCTTATCATGAGGTATTTTACCTCAGGCGAGCAATACCTCGAAACTTCTTTAATATTAGATATCGGGCACCAGCTGTTATTGACAAATTGACACACACCCCCGCCCCTTGTCTTACCAGATGTAGCTGCTCTGTACTGCCGATGCACGGAGAAGCCAGTCAGCTCTATTTTATCTGTGTCGTCGTTTAGCCACGTCTCGGTGAAACATAAGATATTACCGTTTTTAATGTCCCGTTGGTAGGATAGTCTTAATCGTAGATCGTTCAGTTTGTTTGAGTATATCCTTCACTCCGGACTCATTAAAACCTCTTGATACTACCCATCCCGGATCCGGGAGCGTAATCATCGCCTGAAACTAATTAGCTAACGCAGCGGACATAAATATCCCTAGAAAATATTCCTATTCATGAACATCACAAATGAAATATATTGAGACACAGCTTAGCCTTTTGTTAATCACCCTGTCATCTCAGATTTTCAAAATATGCTTTACAGCCAACGCTAGACAAGCATTTGTGTAAGTTTATGCATAGCATTATGCCTTGCTAGCAGCAGGCAACTTTATCACGGAAATCAGAAAAGCAATCAAATTAAATCGTTTACCTTTGATGAACTTCGGATGTTTTCACTCACGAGACTCCCAGTTAGATAGCCAAAGTTCATTTTTTCCCAAAATATTATTTTTGTAGGCGAAACAGCTCCGTTTGTTCTTCATGTTTGGCTGAGAAATCGCCCGGAAATTGCGGTCACCACAACTCCGATTTTTTTTCCAAATTAGCTCCATAACATCGACAGAAACATGGCAAACGTTGTTTAGAATCCATCCTCAAGATGTTTTTCTAATTTCTATTCGATAATATATCCGTTGAAACAATTTGTTTTTCTCTAGGACCGATTGAAGTAATGGCTACCTCTGTACTTTACGCGAGAATCTCTCTCGGAGCCCCCATGTGACCACTTACGCAATGTGCTCGCCTACGGCTATTCTTCAACAGAAATGCGTAAAAACTACGTCACAATGCTGTAGACACCTTGGAGAATACGTAGAAAGCGTAAGCTCGTTGATGGCACATTCACAGCCAACTAGGGAGTCATTGGAACGCAGCGCTTTCAAAACCTGGGGCACTTCCGGATTGGATTTTTCTCAGGCTTTCGCTTGCAACATCAGTTCTGTTATACTCACAGACAATATCTTTACAGTTTTGGAAACGTTAGAGGGTTTTCTATCGAAAGCGTTCAAAGTAAGTAATCGCTGTTCTGATATCAAGAGGCTCTTTTTGATCATAAGAGACGTTAGCAGCAACATTATGTACAAAATAAGTTACAAACAACGCGAATAAACACACAACATAGCACAGTTGGTTAGGAGCCTGTAAAACGGCAGCCATCCCCTCCGGTGCCATTACATCACTACTTGTATTTGTGAGAAGTATTGATATGTTGAATGCACCAAGCTGTCTGTTTAAACTACTAGCACACAGGTCAGACACCCATGCATACGCCACAAGACATGCCACCAGAGGTCTCTTCACAGTCCCCATGTCCAGAACAGACTATGGGAGGTACACATTTTGTTTTCACCTTTATTTAACCAGGTAGGCTAGTTGAGAACAAGTTCTCATTTACAACTGCGACCTGGCCAAGATAAAGCATAGCAATTCGACACATACAACAACACAGAGTTACACATGGAATAAACAAAACATACAGTCAATAATACAGTAGAACAAAACAAAACAAAAAGTCTACATACAGTGAGTGCAAATGAGGTAATGGTAGATCGGCAGAAGATGAATGTGCAAGTAGAGATACTGGGGTGCAAAGGAGCAAAATAAATAAATAAATACTAGTATGGGGATGAGGTAGGTAGATAGATGGGCTGTTTACAGATGGGCTATGTACAGGTGCAGTGATCTGTGAGCTGCTCTGACAGCTGGTGCTTAAAGCTAGTGAGGGAGATGTGAGTCTCCAGCTTCAGAGATTTTTGCAATTCATTCCAGTCATGGGCAGCAGAGAACTGGAAGGAAAGACGACCAAAGGAGGAATTGGCGGAATGACCAGTGAGATATACCTGCTGGAGCGCATGCTACGGGTGGGTGCTGCTATGGTGACCAGTGAGCTGAGATAAGGCGGGGCTTTAGCGAGCAGAGACTTGTAGATAACCTGTAGCCAGTGGGTTTGGCGACGAGTATGAAGCGAGGGCCAACCAACGAGAGCGTACAGGTCGCAATGGTGGGTAGTGTAT
Organism: Oncorhynchus mykiss; assembly: GCF_057628025.1. Taxonomy (NCBI): domain Eukaryota; kingdom Metazoa; phylum Chordata; class Actinopteri; order Salmoniformes; family Salmonidae; genus Oncorhynchus; species Oncorhynchus mykiss. The sequence continues at coordinate 8,739,944 of NC_143032.1, forward strand.
GGGGCTTTGGTGACAAAACGGAGGGCACTGTGATAGACTGCATCCAGTTTGTTGAGTAGTGTTGGAGGCTATTTTATAGATGACATCACCGAAGTCGAGGATCGGTAGGATGGTCAGTTTTACGAGGGTATGTTTGGCAGCATGAGTGAAGGATGATTTGTCGCGATATAGGAAGCCGATTCTAGATTTAATTTTGGATTGGAGATGCTTAATGTGAGTCTGGAAGGAGAGTTTACAGTCTAACCAGACACCCAAGTATTTGTAGTTGTCAGAGCCGTCCAGAGTAGTGATGCTGGACGGGCGAGCAGGTGCGGGTGAGCAGGAGCGGGCAGTGATCGATTGAATAGCATGCATTTAGTTTTGCTTGCGTTTAAGAGCAGTTGGAGGCCACGGAAGGAGAGTTGTATGGCATTGAAGCTTGCCTGGAGGTTAGTTAACACAGTGTCCAAAGACGGGCCAGAAGTATACAGAATGGTGTCGTCTGCGTAGAGGTGGATCAGAGAATCACCAGCAGCATCATTGATGTATACAGAAAAGAGAGTCGGCCCTAGAATTTAACCTTGTGGCACCCCCATAGAGACTGCCAGAGGTCCGGACAACAGGCCCTCCGATTTGACACACTGAACTCAATCAGAGAAGTAGTTGGTAAACCAGGCGAGGCAATCATTTGAGAAACCAAGGCTGTCGAGTCTGCCAATAAGAATTTTGTGATTGACAGAATCGAAAGCCTTGGCCAGGTCGATGAATACGGCTGCACAGTAATGTGTCTTTTCGATGGCGGTTATGATGTCGTTTAGAACCTTGAGCGTGGCTGAGGTGCACCCATGACCAGCTCTGAAACCAGATTGCATAGCGGAGAAGGTATGGTGGGATTCGAAATGGTCAGTAATCTGTTTGTTAACTTGGCTTTCGAAGACCTTAGAAAGACAGGGTAGGAGCAGGAGGTCTGTAACAGTTTGGGTCTAGAGTGTCACCCCCTTTGAAGAGGGGGATGACCGCGGCAGCTTTCCAATCTTTGGGAATCGCAGACGATACGAAAGAGAGGTTGAACAGGTTAGTAATAGGGGTTGCAACAATTTCGGCAGATCATTTTAGAAAGAGAGGGTCCAGATTGTCTAGCCCGGCTGATTTGTTGGGGTCCAGATTTTGCAGCTCTTTCAGAACATCAGCTATCTGGATTTGAGTAAAGGAGAATGGTGGGGGCTTTGGCGAGTTGCTATGGAGGGTGCCGGGCAGTTGACCGGGGTAGGGGTAGCCATGTGGAAAGCATGGCCAGCCGTAGAGAAATGCTTATTGAAATTCTCAATTATAGTGGATTTATCGGTGGTGACAGTGTTTCCTAGCCTCAGAGCAGTGGGCAGCTGGGAGGAGGTGCTCTTATTCTCCATTGACTTTACAGTGACCCAGAACTTTCTTGAGTTAGTACTACAGGATGCACATTTCTGTTTGAAAAAGCTTGCCTTAGCTTTTCTAACTGCCTGTGTATATTTGTTCCTAACTTCCCTGAAAAGTTGCGTTTACTGATTTGGGGTTGTACCTGGTAGGTCCATTGATAATTTGTGTGAGATTGAGGGCATCAAGCTTAGATCGCAGGAAGGCCGGGGTGTTAAGCATGTCCCAGTTTAGGTCACCTAGTAGCACGAGCTCAGAAAATTTGATGGGGGGCAATCAATTCACATATGGTATCGAGGGCACAGCTGGGTGCAGAGGGAGGTCTATAAGCAAGCGGCAACAGTGAGAGACTTGTTTCTGGAAAGGTGAATTTTTAGAAGTAGAAACTAAAATTGTTTGGGCAGCGTTCTGTAATACTATCTCTGCAGTAGATTACTCTGCAGTAGACTGCAACTCCTCCCCCTTTGGCAGTTCTATCTTGGCGGAAAACGTTATAGTTAACGATGGAGATTTCAGGGTTTTTAGTGGTTTTCCTAAGCCAGGATTCAGACACGGCTAAGACATCTGGGTTAGCAGAGTGTGCTAAAGCAGTGTGTAAAACAAACTTAGGGAGTAGGCTTCTAATGTTAACATGCATGAAACCAAGGCTTTTGTGGTTACAGAAGTCAACAAATGAGAGCACCTGGGGAGTGGGAGTGGAGCTAGGCACTGCAGGACCTGGATTAACCTCCACATCATCAGAGGAACAGGAGAACTAAGATAAGGGTACTGCTAAAGGCTATTCGAACTGGCCGTCTAGCACTTTCGGAACAGAGAGTAAAACGAGCAAGTTTCTGGGCACGATAACTTATATTCAAGGCATAGTGTACAGACAAAGTTAAGGTAGGATGTGAGTACATTGGAGGTAAACCTAGGCATTGAGTAATGATGAGAGAGATATTGTCTCTAGAGATGTTTAAACCAGGTGATGTCATCGCATATGTAGGAGGTGGAACAACATGGTTGGTTAAGGCATATTGGCGATTCAGACAGTAAGCAGGCCGATGCTAACAAGCTAATAGTTAGTAGGCCGGGGCTAAACAAGCTAGCAGTTAGTAGACTGGGGCAAGCTAGCAGTTAGCAGGCCGGGTTAGCAAGCAAGCAGTTATCAGGGGCTAGCAGTTAGCAGACCGGGTTAGCAAGCAAGCAGTTAGCAGGGGCTATCAGTTAGCAGACCGGGCAGGCAAGCTAGCAGTTAGCAGACCGGGTTAGCAAGCAAGCAGATAGCAGGGGCTAGCAAGTTAGCCTTTGGGGGACGTCGCGATGGGGGTAAGTCTGTTTTTGCCTCTTTGTGCGGTAACGTCGATAGACCAGTCGTGGAATTAGTGGGGTTCCAAGTAGCTCTAGGTAGCTAGCAGGCCTAGCTGGTTTGCAGAATGGGCCTTCAGTGGGCTTCGCGCCTGAGGGGCCTGTTGGAGTCCTCGGGCAGATTATGTCGGTATTCCAGTCGTAGGGGATCTGCGGGGTTCCATGCCCCGTACCGGCTGTAGAAGGGGTCCGGATATTGTAGCCCAGGAGTATGCTTCGGTGGTAGCACAGGAGCCCTGGCCAGGCTAGCTTCAAGCTAATTGGTGCTTGCTCTGGGATGGAAATGCTAGCCAGGAGTAGTCATCCGGGATTGCGGTTAGCTAGATGTGAAGATCCAGTTGAAAATGTTCAGTTTGTAAATATAGATACTTTAGAAAAAAAAGCAGATCCACGCCACATTGGGTGAGGCGGGTTGCAGGAGAGTATTTAGAAGTTGAGGTTTAGCAAAATATTTTAAAAGATATGCGAAGAAAAAGATGTAAAACGATATATACAAGGGACACGACAAGACAAAGACGTCTGACTGCTACGCCATCTTGGATTTGATTACTACATAGAGCCATTACTACAATGAACTCTATTCCACATCAAGTAACTGATGCAAGCAGTAGAATCAGATGTAAAAAAAAAAAAAAAAAGATAAAGATAAAAATACACCTTATGGAACAGCGGGGACTGTGAAGAGACACAGACACATGTGGCCTGAGGGAACACACTTCATGTGTTGTGAAATGTAATGTTGTTTTAATTGTATATTACTGCCTTAATGTAGCTGGACACCAGGAAGAGTAGCTGCAGCCTTAGCAGGAACTAATGGGGATCCTTAATAAACTCCAGGAAGAGTAGCTGCTGCCTTGACAGGAACTAATGGGGATCCTTAATAAACTCCAGAAAGTAGCTGCTGCCTTGACTGGAACTAATGGGGATCCATAATAAACCCCAGGAAGAGTAGCTGCTGCCTTGACAGGAACTAATGGGGATCCTTAATAAACCCCAGAAAGAGTAGCTGCTGCCTTGACAGGAACTAATGGGGATCCATAATAAACCCCAGGAAGAGTAGCTGTTGTCTTGACAGGAACTAATGGGGATCCTTAATAAACTCCAGGAAGAGTAGCTGCTGCCTTGACAGGAACTAATGGGGATCCATAATAAACCCCAGGAAGAGTAGCTGTTGTCTTGGCAGGAACTAATGGGGATCCTTAATAAACCCCAGGAAGAGTAGCTGCTGCCTTGACAGGAACTAATGGGGATCCTTAATAAACTCCAGGAAGAGTAGCTGCTGCCTTGACAGGAACTAACGGGGATCCTTAATAAACTCCAGAAAGTAGCTGCTGCCTTGACTGGAACTAATGGGGATCCATAATAAACCCCAGGAAGAGTAGCTGCTGCCTTGACAGGAACTAATGGGGATCCTTAATAAACCCCAGAAAGAGTAGCTGCTGCCTTGACAGGAACTAATGGGGATCCATAATAAACCCCAGGAAGAGTAGCTGTTGTCTTGACAGGAACTAATGGGGATCCTTAATAAACTCCAGGAAGAGTAGCTGCTGCCTTGACAGGAACTAATGGGGATCCATAATAAACCCCAGGAAGAGTAGCTGTTGTCTTGGCAGGAACTAATGCGGCTCCATAATAAACCCAAGGAAGAGTAGCTGCTGCCTTGGCAGGAACTAATGGGGATCCTTAATAAACCCCAGGAAGAGTATCTGCTGCCTTGACAGGAACTAATGGGTATCCATAATAAACCACAGGAATAGTAGCTGCTGCCATAGCAGGAACTAATGGGGATCCATAATAAACCCCAGGAAGAATAGCTGCTGTCTTGGCAGGAACTAATGGGGATCCATAATAAACCCCAGGAAGAGTAGCCGCTGCCTTAGCAGGAACTAATGGGGATCAATAATAAACCCCAGGAGGAGTAGCTGCTACCATAGCAGGAACTAATTGAGATCAATAATAAACCCCAGGAAGAGTAGCTGCTGCCTTGGCAGGAACTAATGGGGATCAATAATAAATTAACAAATACAAACAGCCTATCTGGTTCAACTCTTTGTGTCTTGTCTTGTCTCTCTGAATAGGTTAATGTATTATCGAACTCTGAGCCACACTCACACACACACACACACACACACACACACACAGACACACACACACACACACACACACACAGAAACATGTGAGGACACACCGGTGCTTTCGAATTAATCAGTGCCCTCTCTGACCGACGAAAAGTCCCGTGGCCCGTCTGGGAAGTCCAAATTCCCCCCGCCTGCCCCCCTGTCTGGCTTTTGGATGCGGCGGGGCTGTGTTTATGACTTTGGGTGTCGTCCTGTCCACCCGCTTCACTGTCACCCTCTCTGTAACTGCAGGGATACAGGGGGGGGGGGGGAGCTCTCTCTCACAACGGCCAAATAACAGGCACATCGGATCTGGCGATCAGGCGGAGGGCCTAGATAGTGGAGTTAGGTTCCAAAGCCCTGGGATGGGGGCGGTGGAGCGGGGGGGGGGGGGGACAGAACCAGTCACAGACAGGGAGACGTCACCACGGCCCAGGCTACTGCAGCCACTGATCATCACAGAGCTACTGCTTACACAGAGATACAGCTGAGACTGCACTGGAAAGAGAGAGAGGGGCTAGAGAATTACCCATATCAAATGCTGTTTTAGATTTAACAGGCTTGTTATATATTTATGTAGTGGAAAATACAGGTGAGTGAGTGAGGTTTTTGTGCTTGTTCTGTACAGTGAGTGGGGGGGGGGGGGTTTGCGGTGTGTTGCCAGAGAGTGGAACTAATGTGAGGTGATCTGTGTTCCCGACACTTCAGGTTCTAATGTGACACCGGGGGGACAGATATCAGCTTCGCGCCCAGAACCACAGGGGGAAGTGCGTCCCAACTCGGCAGAGCACCAGGTCTTTGCAGCAACAGATTTCCTCTCAGGTAAGACACCTGATGATGCACTATTGTACATGAAATCATGTTTATCCTGAACCATATCTTATATATTGATTTGGAAAGCTAGTTGAGATTTGAACTCAACTCCTACAGGTGTGACTGAAGTGATGTGTTGTTCACCCTTGAAGAGATGTGTTGTTCACCCTTGAAGAGATGTGTTGTTCACCCTTAAAGAGATGTGTTGTTCACCCTTAAAGAGATGTGTTGTTCACCTTTAAAGAGATGTGTCGTTCACCCTTAAAGAGATGTGTTGTTCACCCTTAAAGATATGTGTTGTTCACCCTTAAAGAGAGTACTGTACTGTTCAGTTTGGAGTGGAAGGTCTCATGCTTAGTCACACCCACCTCTCTCTCTTTCTCGCTCTTTCTCTCGCTCTTTCTCTCGCTCCCTCTTTCCTTCCCTTTCTCTTTCTCTTTATCTCTCTCCCTCTATTTCCCCTCTCTGATCCTGTTATTCATGCGCTTTCCTCTGCCCCCCCCTCCCCCTCCCTTCCCTCCCTCTATCTCTCTCCCTCTCTCTCTGTCCAGGCTCCATGGCGGGCATCCCTGATCAGTGGAGCTCCCAGCCCAACATCCCGCCCCAGATGATGGATAGTGGACTGATAAGAGATTCCTCAGGTAGAGTCTTTGATTCAATTGTCAATACTTGAGCTACACACATCCTACATGCTTTTGCCAGAATAATACCATGCCATCCATCAGAAACCCTTCACTACGTGATATTATATTATATATTATATTAAATGGATTATGTAGGGTTCGTTTTGCACACGTCATAATTAGTTATGCAGATTTTAATTCAATTTTAACGTCAAATGACGTATACAATCACACGATAAGAATACGTGCTGGCTAAAAAAACATTGTAAACTGAGTGTAATACATTACAAAGACTATGCAATGAATGTAAAACATGTATTTATAAACTGGGTGGTTTGAGCCCTGAATGCTGATTGGCTGACAGCCGTGGTATGTCAGACCGTATAACACGGGAATTACAAAACATGTATTTTTACTGTTCTGATTACGTTGGTAAGCTGTTTATAATATCAATAAGGCACCTCAGGGGGGTTTGTGGTATATGGCCAATATACCACGGCTAAGGGCTGTACCAGGCACTCCACATCTTGTAGTCCATAAGAACAGCTGTGGTATTTTGGCCATATACCACATCCCCTCGGGCCTTATTGCTATTATAAACTGGGTGCCATACTACAGAGTATTTACTTAGTGCCCCTTGAGCTGACCATGCTCTGTTTTGCCACATTGGTGGCTTAGGAGTTGTGACTGGCCTAATTTGTGCTGGTCTGAGAGTTATGGGCTGAGTTGAGTTGTGCGTCTACGATGCCAGCTGCGGCAGATACAACCCCACCACAGCCTAATGGCATTTGTCATCTCGGTACGACTGAATCACTGCTGTAGGGCTAGTCACTCAAAGACACACACAGACACATAAACACACAAAAGGGAACACACGCACGGAATTCTCATTACTGCTGCGTTTCCCAAACTCGGTCCTGGGGACTCCAAGGGAGGCACGTTTTGGTTTTTGGCCTAGCACTACACAGCTGATTCAAATAACCAACTAATCATCAAGCTTTGATTATTTGAATCAGCTGTGTAGTGTTAAGAGCAACAACTATAACGCGCCCCCCTTAGGGACCCCAGGACAGAGTTTGGGAAACGCTGCATTACAGTGTCACTTTCTCGCTGTCTGTGACATTTCGGACTGCACTTGCCTCAGAAAGTGTTGCTAGGCAGTCCTGACTCAGGGACACTTATTGATGAATAGAACTCCATTTTCACGTCTCTGTCCCTCGTTTCTGCATCTGAAAGGCCTCGTTCTACATTAATCATCTTTCGAACTTTCCTCAATGAGCTCTTCAGATTGATAACGTCTCGTTCTGTCTGCCTGTGCGATGACTAATGTTCAACCTGTTCATTGGTCTCTCAGAGGTTGATCTAAGCTCTGATTGGTCCTGGTCTGTGTGACATTTGTCTGACTCTGTATCGGGATCAGTTCAAAGCGGCTTTGGGCCTGTATTTACAACGCATCTCAGACTAGAAGTGCTGATCTAGAATCAGTTTTGTCTTATAGATCACAATGAATAGGATTACATGGACAGAGGTGGGGCTGATCCTAGATCATACTACTCTGAGACCCTTGGCGAGTACGGATGCTGATTGCATCTCTGTGTGGCAGGTTTCTCCCAGCATGCCATGGGGGTGAATATGGACATGGGGATGGCTCTACTGTCAGCAGAGAGGCCTCCCAGCATCGCTGAGCACCAGACGCCCAAGGACATGTCTACAGGTAGAGGGAAATACACACTAAGACACACACATATCAATAACAGTACCTACCTCGGTGCCAAGTTACGTACCTCTCAGTACCTACCAACATCTTAAGCCAGCTCTTAGGGCCTATGTGTATGTCTTTCAGTATGTCTGCCTCTGTCTGCCTGTCTGCCTCTGTCTGTCTGTCTGCCTCTGTCTGCCTGTCTGCCTCTGTCTGTCTGTCTGCCTCTGTCTGCCTGTCTGCCTCTGTCTGCCTGTCTGCCTCTGTCTGTCTGTCTGCCTCTGTCTGCCTGTCTGCCTCTGTCTGCCTGTCTGCCTCTCTGTCTGCCTGCCTGTCTGTCTGTCTGTCTGTCTGTCTGTCTGTCTGTCTGTCTGTCTGTCAGCCTGTCTGTCTGTCTGTCTGTCTGTCTGTCTGTCTGTCTGTCTGTCTGTCTCTCTCTCTCTCTCTCTCTCTCTCTCTCTCTCTCTCTCTCTCTCTCTCTCTCTCTGTCTGTTTCCTATTGGGCATGCATGTATGGCATTTGTAAAAGTCAATATGCAAACTAGAGGGTGTGCCACAAATCCTGAATAGCCGTTGCCATCTGTCAGCCCGGTCCATCCCCTCAGCCAACTTATCTATCTGAATATCTCATCATACCGGTGCCGGTATACTCAGCGGCATCCAGCCCCTACCCCTCCTCCATACCTCATGCCCAGTTCAGTTGATGAGGTCTGGGTTTTGGCTGAGGGCTTTATGGGCTTAGAGCATCAGGAATACCCCCTCCTGTGGGGTTCATCTCCCAGTCCCACCCCAACTCCACTCCCGTGTAGACTAGACTAGAGCGTCCTCACACGGGGCACCAACGGCAGGGTAGCCTAGTGGTTAGAGCGTTGGACTCGTAACCGGAAGGTTGCAAGTTCAAATCCCGAGCTGACAAGGTACAAATCTGTCGTTCTGCCCCTGAACAGGCAGTTAACCCACTGTTCCTAGGCCTTCATTGAAAATAAGAATTTGTTCTTAACTGACTTGCCTGGTTAAATAAAGGTCAAATTAAAAAATTAAAATGGAACTTCTTTGCTAATACCCTCTCTTGTCCACTGAGTGGCGCTATAGCTAGAGCTGTGGTTCTCTCACGCCTCTCACCGGGGGAAACCCCTGCTGGGAATACCTTACACCATAGACCTTCCGATGATATAGAATACTGTATGTCATAATATTGTGGCTATTGTCACCCAGCATTCTCCTAATACCCCAGGGTTCACATGGCTATAGCACAACTAAGACCCAGTGTTAGGTTACTACGCAGGAAGTGGTCTGTACCGTGTCACAGTGTTAAGTTACTACACAGGAAGTGGTCTGTACCGTGTCACAGTGTTAGGTTACTACACAGGAAGTGGTCTGTACCGTGTCCCAGTGTTAGGTTACTACACAGGAAGTGGTCTGTACCGTGTCCCAGTGTTAGGTTACTACGCAGGAAGTGGTCTGTACCGTGTCCCAGTGTTAGGTTACTACGCAGGAAGTGGTCTGTACCGTGTCCCAGTGTTAGGTTACTACACAGAAAGTGGTCTGTACCGTGTCCCAGTGTTAGGTTACTACACAGGAAGTGGTCTGTACCGTGTCACAGTGTTAGGTTACTACACAGGAAGTGGTCTGTACCGTGTCACAGTGTTAGGTTACTACACAGGAAGTGGTCTGTACCGTGTCCCAGTGTTAGGTTACTACACAGGAAGTGGTCTGTACCGTGTCCCAGTGTTAGGTTACTACACAGGAAGTGGTCTGTACCGTGTCACAGTGTTAGGTTACTACACAGGAAGTGGTCTGTACCGTGTCCCAGTGTTAGGTTACTACACAGGAAGTGGTCTGTACCGTGTCCCAGTGTTAGGTTACTACACAGGAAGTGGTCTGTACCGTGTCCCACTAGCCTGTTTGTGTGAAAGAGTTGTAGGATGCAAACAGATTGAAAGCCTGAGGGTGAAAGATAAACTTTGCAGGCATCCTGCCTCTGGAATGAATCCAGACTCCAGAGCTTGGCTGTGTTGTAGAGAATAATTCATTCGGGAACTCGATATGGCAAAACTAATTTGATCAGTACAATATCTGAATGCGTATTGCGTTCATGTTTATCCCTGAAAGACCCTTCTTGCTAGTGAGGGGGAAAAAAGTGTCCTGGCTGTTATGACTCAACAATGCAGCACACCCCTCCCTCGTCAGAGACACTCTAACTCATGGGAAGCATAACAACCACAACAATTAGCAAACAAAACGTCCTCTGCTGCAGAAGTCATTGCGTATTAAATGTGTCACGTCTTAGTCATGGTTATGGTGAGCTGCCTTATGTTTCCCAATGTTACCGTTAGCCTAGCATGGTAGTTAGCTAGCTAAGCGTGTGTGTGCGCTGAGCGAGGTTGCGAGGAGAAGTGCTCGGAACCCAGTGGAACAGAAGTGTTATAGTGACTCCCAGTACATGCCAAATGACATTCGTCCGCTGCATTTGTCATGGGAGCCTGGGATGCTGTACCACATCAAACCATGGTTCTGTACATAGAGAGAACCACGACGGCCACCTTCCTGTTGCTGTTCACCACATTAACAGCTCTCCAGAGCTTCGAGGGAACGGCTCTAAGTACTGCTTTACTGTCACCCTTCTCTGCTCTAACATATTGTGTGTGTGTGTGTGTGTGTGTGTGTGTGTGTGTGTGTGTGTGTGTTTGTGTGTGTGTTTGTGTGTGTGTGTGTGTGTGTGTGTGTGTTTGTGTGTGTGTGTGTGTTTGTGTGTGTGTGTGTGTGTTTGTGTGTGTGTGTGTGTGTGTTTGTGTGTGTGTGTGTGTGTGTGTTTGTGTGTGTGTGTGTTTGTGTGTGTGTCTGTGTGTGTGTGTGTGTGTGTGTGTGTGTGTGTGTGTGTGTGTGTGTGTGTGTGTGTGTGTGTGTGTGTGTGTGTGTGTGTGTGTGTGTGTGTGTGTGTGTGTGTGTGTGTGGGGTTGATTCATGTAAAAATACGACTAGAGAGAGAGAAACGTTATAGGGCACCACAAAGAGATGCTCCGTTAGAGTTCCACCAATCAGAGAGACAACCGAGGCACATTGATCCAGCCTTGGGTAATCATTCCTCTAAATCCCATCCCCCTCCATCGCTCCATTCCTCCATCCCTCCATTCCTCCTCTCCTCAGAACGAGCACAGCTTTACTGAGCAACTTGGCAGCACGGGGTTCTAGAATTTAACTAGCTACCTCATCATTCCAAACAGTCCGGAAAAAGAATCAATCCTGTATCAATCAAGATATGATTGACCTTAATGGATGGCTATACTGTACATTATAAACTGGGTGGTTCGGGTCCTGAATGCTGATTGGCTGACAGCCGTGGTATATCAAACCGTATACCACGTGTATGACAAAACATGTTTTTTTTTTACAGCTCTAATTACGTTGGTAACCAGTTTATAATAGCAATAAGGCACCTCTGGGGTTTGTGGCATATGGCCAATATACCACGGCTAAGAGCTGTGTCCAGGCACGCCACATTGACCGTGATATATTGACCATATAACACACCCCTTCTGGCCTTATTGCTTAAATAAAACTCTACCTCTGATTTACTGCACAATGTTGTTCTCGAAATGTACAAAGGAATTTTGTGTTTCCTGCTTTTCAAAGCTGTTTTTATGTTTGTGCATGGTACTGTGTATTGTACTGTGTATTGTACTGTGCCTGTTTCTGTGTACTTGACCAATACCTGTGTTTATGTTTGTATTTCTTGCATTCAATCACCCACACACTATGAACACACTATGAAATAAACACATCTTTCTCCCCCTCCTAAAATCCCATTCAGTACTCCAGCATGTCCCTAGGGTAACACTGAGTCACAGTATCACCCTTAAATCCATCCCTGTGACTATTCATTCACACAGGAGAACAAAGGCAACGGGCCAATTAGAATGCCTGATTTAAACCCACGGTGCATTTTGAGTGTTCAGTGGCAAGTTATAAGTTGCAGCGGCCCCCGTACAGAGCCAGTTCAGTTACGTTGAATGGACCTCCAATGAGCGTCCACAGCTGCACACTGTGACTGCTACTACTCTCATGTCTTAGACTGCACTGTTGAATATGGTTTTGAGCCCTTTGAAGTGCACGCTCTTGTCTGGATGAGAAATGCTTTGCGAGAGGGAGTGAAAGAGTGAGTACAGCGTCTTTTGGAAAGTATTCAGACCCCTTGACTTTTTCCACATTTTGCTATGTTACAGCCTTATTCTAAAATGGATATCAACAAAAAAAATCCTCAGCAATCTACACACAGTAATAATGACAAAGCGAAAACAGTTATTTTTTTAATACAAAAATGTAAACAGAAATACCTCATTTACAAACGTATTCAGACCCTTTGCTATGAGACCATAAATTGAGCTCACGTGCATCCTGTTTCCATTGGTCATCCTTGAGATGTTACTACAACTTGTTTGGAGTCCACCTGTGGAAAATTCAACTGATTTGACATGATTTGGAAAGGCACACACCTGTCTATATAAGGTCCCACAGTTGACAGTGCATGTCAAAGCCAACACCAAGCCGTGAGGTTGAAGGAATTGTCAGTAGAGCCCTGAGAGAGGATTGTGTCAAGGCACAGATCTGGGGAAAGGTACCAAAACATGTCTCCAGCATTGAAGGTCCCCAAGAACACAGTGGCCTCCATCATTCATAAATGGAAGAAGTTTAGAACCACCGAGACTCTTACTAGAGCTGGCCGCCCGGCCAAACTGAGCAATCGGGGAAGAAGGGCCTTGGTCAGGGAAGTGACCAAGAACCCGATGGTCACTCTGACAGAGCTCTAGAGTTCCTCTGTGGAGATGGGAGAACCTTCCAGAAGGACAACCATCTCTGCAGCCCTCCACCAATCAGGCCTTTATGGTAGAGTGGCCAGATGGAAACCACTCTTCAGTAAAATGCTCATCACAGTCCACTTGGAGGTTGCCTGAAGGCACCTAAAGACTCTCAGACCGTTAGAAACAAGATTCTCTGGTCCGATGAAACCAAGATTGAACTCTTTGCCCTGAATGCCAAGCGTCACGTCTGGAGGAAACCTGTCACAATCCCTACGGTAAAGCATGGTGGTGGCAGCATCATGCTGTGGGGATGTTTTTCAGTGGCAGGGACTGGGAGACTAGTCAGGATCGAGGGGAAATGAATGGAGCAAAGTACAGAGAGATCCTTGATGAAAAATTGCCCCAGAGTGCTCAGGACCTCAGATTGGGGAGAAGGTTCACCTTCTAACAGGACAACGACCATAAGCACACAGCCAAGACAACGCAGTGGCTTCGGAACAAGTCTCTGAATGTCCTTGAGTGGCCCAGCCAGAGCCCTTACTTGAACCCAATCGAACATGTTTAGAGAGACCTGAAAATAGCTGTGCAGCGATGCTCCCCATCCAACCTGACAGAGCTTGAGGAGATCTCCAGAGAAGAATGGGAGAAACTCCCCAAATACAGCTGTGTCAAGCTTATAGCGTCATACCTAAGAAGACTCAAGGCTGTAATCGCTGCCAAATGTGCTTCAACAAAGTACTGAGTAAAGGGTCTGAATACTTATGTAAACGTAATATATATACTTTTATTGTTATAAATTTGCTAACATTTCTAAAAACCTGTTTTTGCTTTGTCATTTGGGGGTATTGTGTGTAGATTGATGAGGAAAAAAATCACAATTTCATCAATTTTAGAATAAGGCTATAACGTAACAAAATGTGGAAAAAGTCCAGGCGTCTGAATACTTATGCACTGTACATGCCTGCTTTAAACTCTCTTCCCTCTTCACAAACAAGGTGCCCTGGGCGATGGCTGGACAGACAAGGTTTGCATTCCCACCGACCTGCCGTTCACCCCAAGCTTCTCCACAATGATCAGTCACCGTGCAAGCCACCTGGCGGCCAGCCCCGAGGACCTTCCTGACTGTGGCTGGCCCCACCAAGAGGCCTTGGCCATGGGGGAGGAGATGGAGAGCAACGAGGGAAATGACTGCAAACAACAACAGCAGAAGAAGAAGAAGAAGAGGAGGCCCCGAGACGAGGTGTACGACAGGGGCCAACCGGAGACTCAGGCTGAGAACACAATCCCGTCAGAGGGCCACCACAGGGTCACCCCCCGCAAGGACAGGGACAGGATGGTGGGGGGCTGGGAGCGGGAAGAGCCAGGGAGGAGTGGAGGCAGGGGAAAGAGGGGCAAGAGCAGGAAGAATCTTCCAGAAGAGTGGGGAGTCACAGCCGAGCCCTTTGTGCCCTCCTCTGCCGCTCACCTCCCTGAGGGGGTGTTAGACCAACTAGCGCCCCCCATCGTCCACCCCCGGCGCCTGGAGAACCCCTGCTCTAGCATGGGTGACATGGGGCTGATCCCTGCCAGTGAAGACCTCTTCCCTTCATCTCTCACCCAGAATCTGCTCCCTCTCATGGCCCCAACCTCCCCTCCACCTGCCATGGGCTGCGATCTCCTGCCTACCACCCCCGTCTCCATCCCCACCAGTCAGGGAGACTTCTCGCCCAGAGGCTCCTTCCCCACGTGTCCTGGAGACCCATTCACCGCCAGCTACCAAGACCTGCTTATGGATACAGAGACTGCCAGCCTGGGTAATGACAAAGAGGCTTTCTCCCCAACTTTTTCCCTAGTTCATGAGTCAGGGGTCAAAGTGATGTTTGATCATGACACCTCAATGCAGGATGTCCATATTGAAGATGGCGTGAGTTTTAGCCCCACCCACCAACCAGATAGTGGCCTATCACCATTGGAGAAGCCTAGTGAGCTCACAGCGACCGCACCCCCTTTCTCCCCCTCCGACAGCTCCTGGCTCATCAACGACTACCACTTCAACAACAACTGCTTTGAGTTCAGTGACATCAGTCCAGGGCACTCCCTACCTGTGGGCCTGGCCTTCGACACACCCAGTCCAGTCCCGCTCCGCTCCCCCAAAACCGTGCCTGAATTCTACCCCAGGGGGGGCAAAAAGGCCAAATCCCCATCACAGAAGATACCCAAGAAGTCCCGCTCCTCCTCTTCCTCCTCCACCAAAAGCCCCACCTCACCAGGTTCCAGTCTGAACCCCACCGCCCAGTCCTTCTTCCCCTGCTTCGCCAAACCCACAGAGCCCCTCACCGTGGTGGTGGCCCCAATGTCTGAAGGTTTGTTGCAGTGGCGTGTGATGTTCACCAGGAGGATTAGAGGAGTCGACCAATACCTTGCATGGGCATGTGGCTCTACGGCTGGGCTGGGACCGACCCAATAGCCCAGTCTAGACAGCCTGACTGACTAACTAAGAAACACCCTGTCCGAGGGGCGTGGTTTGGCTTTTTGGGGGAGTTTCCTCTTACCCACAAGGCACTGCTGCGTCTGGGCAGTGCTGGAGTGTTCTCATTAACCCTGTGTGGTCCAGGGTGTGCTACTAACTACCACACACACTCACCACATTGCGGTGTCACCAATTTCACTGGCATTTTCTTTCATCACCAAACCTCTCTCTCTCTTTCTGTCTTCCTTTCTGCTGTGTCCCGGTGTCTCTCTTAGTCTAGTATGTTGAAGGTCCATGACTTCTTCATGTCTTCTTATCCTCTCTGTTGAATTAAACATTTTTTCCCTCCACTCTGTCTCTTCTATAGCTAACATTTCGTTCAGAGAGGAGCCTCTAAACAGTTCTCTGTTGATGTTTTGTCCAAACCACTGCAATGCATGACCGCTCACTAACCAAAAACATGTCTGAATGAATATACACTCAAATCAGGTCACATGTTGATTGTTATTACCTCTTTCTTTCGTTCCATGTCCTGCCGATTCCCTTCTGCCTCCACGACGGCCACCACAACAGGTGAGTCAGGAAATCTATGTGATCTTTATGGGCGTAGATTGTGGGAAATAGGTTGTGGAACATTGTTTAAATAGATTGTAGGAAAGTCTTGCGTTGCAATGCGCCACAGTGACACAAACCCCTTCAAGACAGGGCTAGACAGGGCTGAAAACAGATGGCTTGAGGCTGAATCCATGGATAAATCAATGTGATAAGTCTGTCAGGGATTGCAGGTGCTGTGACCATGTCCAGGCCAGGGTAGATATATACTGTATTCAGCGACAGGCAGGGGACACTAGGACATGAAAGTGGAATATAGAATAGTATTGAGAGAGATGTTGTTTGTTGTTGAGAGATGTAGGACCAGATGTAGGACCAGATGCTGTTGGAAGTGGTGTTGGTGGGCCAGTAGGAGGCACTATTTCCTCTGGTCGAAAAAAAAAAGAATGCCCCAGGGCAGTGATTGGGGATGTTGCCCTGTGTAGGGTGCTGTCTTTCAGATGGGACATTAACCAGGTCTCCTGACTCTCTGTGGTCACTAAAGATCCCATGGTACTCCTTGTAAGAGTAGGGGGTGTTAACCCCGGTGTCCTGGCTAAATTCCCGATCTGGCCCTCATACCATCATGGTCACCTAATCATCCCCATCCTACAATTGTCTCATTCATCCTCCCTTGTAACTATCCCCAGGTTGTTACTGTAAATGAGAATGTGTTCTCAATCAACTTACCAGGTAAAAAATGAAAGAATCCAGATGTAGGCTAGAATCCCTTGAGTCTCCTGGGGTGTTATGTGTGCTCTCTCTGAGGGCTGGGAGGGCTGAGTGAAGGTTAGCCAGAACCCCCCCCACAAAGTCCCGTACATAAGCTGCCATATTCAGACCCAGAGAATAAAGAGAAAACAATAACTTTAAAAAATTAATCAATGTATTATTATTGTGTCATTTATATCTATCTATACGCTACATTGAGGTTTTTCTTTCATTATTTTAGGCTCTCTGACCTTAGTGCATAAGTCTAAACTTTGAGGCCTAACTGTAGGCCTACACACGCCAAACAGCCTACACACGCCAAACAGCCTACACACGCCAAACAGCCTACACACCAAATGGTTTTGGGAGCGGGCAGATAACTTAACGGAGATCCACAGAGGCAAAAAGGACAAATGTTGGAGTTTAATTCAATAAGAGAAAAGCTGCAAAAGTAGAGTTGAAAATGAATTGAAGGGAAGGCCAGAAAAATAATGTTTGGGAAAGATTTGGTGAAGTGGAAAAAGAGGATTATGTGTGATGATTGTGAGGCGCTATACAAATTTGACAGTCACAAGACGGGGACTTCCAATAGTTCTGTGGCACGTCAACTGTAGCCTACTGTTCCGATGGGTTAAATGGAATCTGACTGTAGGTCAGTGGTGGAAAAAGTACCCAATTGTCATAGTTGAGTAAAAGTAAAGATACCTTCATAGAAAATGACTCAAGAAAAAGTGAAAGCCACCCAGTAAAATATTACCAAGTCAAAAGTAAATGTAATTGCTAAAATATACTTAAATATCAAAAGTGATAGTTAAAGTAAGAAGTCATTTAATATTCCTTATATTATATTAAGCAAACCAGACAGCTCCATTTTCTTGTTTTTATTTTATTTACGGATAGCCAGGGGCACACTCCAACACTCAGACATAATTTACAGACAAAGCATTTGTGTTTAGTGAGTCTGGATGTTCTCTTGATAAGTGCGTGAATTAGACCATTTTCCTGTCCTGCTAAGCATTCAGAATGTAACCAGTACTTTTGGGTGTCAGGGAAAATGTATGGAGTGAAAAGTACATTATTTTCTTTAGAAATGTAGTGAAGCAAAAGTTGTCAGAAATATAAATAGTGAAGTACAGATACCCATAAAAACTACTTAAGTAATACTTTAAAGTATTTTTATTTAAGTAGTACTTTAAAGTATTTTTTATTTAAGTAGTACTTTAAAGTATGTTTTATTTAAGTAGTACTTTAAAGTATGTTTTATTTAAGTAGTACTTTAAAGTATTTTTATTTAAGTAGTACTTTAAAGTACTTTACACCACTGCTGTAGGTCTTAAAACTTCTCACATAGCCGTAATATTAATATCTTCCAGAATTCTTGCAGTAAAATAATATGCAAAATGTTGACTCGAGAACAGATGTGGAGAAATATGATTTATTTCTTTCAGCATCTTGACAGAATGTGAATGTGCAGTTAGGGAACATCTGTGGAGGTGTTATCTTTATCAGCATCATAAAAGCTGATAGTATTTCAACCACATAAAATATGTATCCAAGCCTAACTGAAATCTTATCAGAAACGTGACATTTTCACAGCTTTCTGTTTTGCTTATAACCGGCCAAACTGATGTAATTTGGGCATTTCACACAGAAAATATTTCCAGTTTGTTTTGTTATTGCATTTACTCCCCGGTCCCTAAATGTCTTTGCTCCACAAAAAAAGCAGAGATGACCGAGAACTTTACTGATGTCAACTAGATTGAAGCATTCATTCTATCGATTTTTAAAATGACATTATTCTGGTGAGCAAGGTTTATTTAAGTCTTCTAGGTCAACATATAAGGACAGAAGAGAAGCTGCGTGTATCTAATTGTAGACAAGTTGACTAACAAATAGCCTACCAAAATGTTGGAAATTATAAGCAGAAACCTATCTCAATCAGGAAAGGACACGTAAAAAATTGTCCAAAAATCTTGGATGTCAATTAAGGTAGCCCCCCTCACCTCTCTGATTCAGAGGGGTTAAATGTGGAAGACACAGTTCCGTTGTACAACTGACTAGGTATCCCCCCTCACCTCTCCTCAGAGGGGTTGGGTTAAATGTGGAAGACACAGTTCCGTTGTACAACTGACTAGGTATCCCCCCTCACCTCTCCTCAGAGGGGTTGGGTTAAATGTGGAAGACACAGTTCCGTTGTACAACTGACTAGGTATCCCCCCTTTCTGTTGTACAACTGACTAGGTACCCCCCTTTCTGTTATACAACTGACTAGGTATCCCCCCTTTCTGTTGTACAACTGACTAGGTATCCCCCCTTTCTGTTGTACAACTGACTAGGTACCCCCCTTTCCTTTCTGTTGTACAACTGACTAGGTATCCCCCCTTTCTGTTGTACAACTGACTAGGTACCCCCCTTTCCTTTCTGTTGTACAACTGACTAGGTATCCCCCCTTTCTGTTGTACAACTGACTAGGTATCCCCCCTTTCTGTTGTACAACTGACTAGGTACCCCCCTTTCCTTTCTGTTGTACAACTGACTAGGTATCCCCCCTTTCTGTTGTACAACTGACTAGGTATCCCCCCTTTCCGTTGTACAACTGACTAGGTACCCCCCTTTCTGTTGTACAACTGACTAGGTACCCCCCTTTCTGTTATACAACTGACTAGGTATCCCCCCTTTCTGTTGTACAACTGACTAGGTATCCCCCCTTTCTGTTGTACAACTGACTAGGTATCCCCCCTTTCTGTTGTACAACTGACTAGGTACCCCCCTTTCCTTTCTGTTGTACAACTGACTAGGTATCCCCCCTTTCTGTTGTACAACTGACTAGGTACCCCCCTTTCCTTTCTGTTGTACAACTGACTAGGTATCCCCCCTTTCTGTTGTACAACTGACTAGGTATCCCCCCTTTCTGTTGTACAACTGACTAGGTACCCCCCTTTCCTTTCCGTTGTACAACTGACTAGGTATCCCCCCTTTCTGTTGTACAACTGACTAGGTATCCCCCCTTTCCGTTGTACAACTGACTAGGTACCCCCCTTTCTGTTGTACAACTGACTAGGTATCCCCCCTTTCTGTTGTACAACTGACTAGGTATCCCCCCTTTCTGTTGTACAACTGACTAGGTACCCCCCTTTCCTTTCTGTTGTACAATTGACTAGGTATCCCCCCTTTCTGTTGTACAACTGACTAGGTACCCCCCTTTCCTTTCTGTTGTACAACTGACTAGGTACCCCCCTTTCCTTTCTGTTGTACAACTGACTAGGTATCCCCCCTTTCTGTTGTACAACTGACTAGGTATCCCCCCTTTCTGTTGTACAACTGACTAGGTACCCCCCTTTCCTTTCCGTTGTACAACTGACTAGGTATCCCCCCTTTCCGTTGTACAACTGACTAGGTACCCCCCTTTCTGTTGTACAACTGACTAGGTATCCCCCTTTCTGTTGTACAACTGACTAGGTATCCCCCCTTTCCGTTGTACAACTGACTAGGTATCCCCCCTTTCTGTTGTACAACTGACTAGGTATCCCCCCTTTCTGTTGTACAACTGACTAGGTACCCCCCTTTCCTTTCTGTTGTACAACTGACTAGGTATCCCCCCTTTCCTTTCAGTCGGTGGTGCCGACTGACATCAGATGAAGAACTAGACGCTCACAGTGATAAACAAGCATTGCAGTCAGTTCTTTAGCACAGGTTTATTCTAAGCGTAGCGACATTTGCCATGTGTACAGTACATGCCCCTCAAGATACAGCCAATTAGACGCCAACTTCACCATCAGGTGCCTACTTCCCAAACTACACCCATTCATTTATTTGTATATTTTGTCCTCGGGGTTCATGGGGAATGGAGAGTTATAAAAGTCGCGACACCTTCTGATTCACTTTGGAGAAATTGTCCGTCGAGTAGCTTGTGAAATATTTATGTTTATGCGGGCGACCAATGAGCTGCCGGTATATAAATAGATGTCGTTGACACGTTAAAACGAGGCTCAGTGGGAACCGCTATGCTTAATGAAGAATTGGAGATTCAGTTTACCGTCTAATCCTGCATAATTTCCTGTCTGTGGCATCCTCAATGGGCTCGTTGCAGACAGAAATTCATTGTGATGAGACGTGAGGCCGTTATTGACCTGTGGAGACAGATAGGGGAACAGTGGAGTGTGTCAACTGATAAAGTTGTTTTTCCTGATGGGAAAAAAGTGCTTCATTTCGTCTGGCACTTTGAGTCAGCCATTGCAACAGGGTCCATTGTTCATCTGCAAGGGTAACACAAATTGTGTAGGGGGAGGGGGGGGGAATAACAGACTTTTAACAGTTGCGTTCTGTTCTTTGAGATTAATAGCTTGTGTGCGTGTGCGTTTTTGGAACAGACACAGCTGTCTCTGTTGCCCCTCTGTAATTTGTCCTCTTTGTCAGTGTGCCGGGGTGGAGCTGTGTCACTGACGGTGCTATTTAGGCCCTGTAGGAAACAGGAGACTGGGCCGCTGTCTCCCGTCCCTCACCCAGCATGCTATTTCTTTGGGGATGAGGGGCGGGATGAGCCCAACAGCAGTCTGTGTGTGTTGTCTGTGTGTGTCGTCCATAGAATTCGAATAAGTAGAACAGGCTTGGAAGCTCCAACCCTGGCAATTGGTATTATGATGCAATCATTTCCATGGTATTTTGGAATGTTCTATCAACTGATGCTGAATTGGCATATCATTAGCATATTTATAGACCAACCAATAAGGAACATATCCTTGCCCCCCCCCCCCACTCCCATACACAACCCTCTACCCCCACCCTACCACCTGTGAACCAATGTAATATTGGTGTGATTTCTGAGGTTTACATAATTCAAGCAGTGCTGGAATTGTTTTCATCCAGCATTGTGGCTTTGAGTTGAGGCAGTCAGTCTGATAATTCTGCCTTTTGGAGGGCGGCGGGAGGAGGACAGCCCCAAAACAGAGGTGTCATCCTGGATAACGGTGCCCACGTGCCACCAATGTGCCCCCACGTTGTCCTCATGTCACTTTGGCTGCACACAGCAACATAAAGGCCCTCAAAGCTGAGTCACTGGTGTTATTTTAGGCCGGCAACCCAAAACATCAAGCAGCATAAATATTTCAGCCACCTATTTTTATCTATAGTGTTTTTCGGTGTTCCTGGGGGGGCGGATTCTTTCAATGGGCCGTTGACGGACAGGATCCTAGGAGGGACAAGTATCTGTGCGTTGTGAGTTGATGGCTTGTGATGTGACCGATGTGATTTCACGTCACAGGCAACACCGGGCGGTGGTGTTATAGAAAGGGGTTATTATTAATGTGTGGGGGCTATTTGGGTGAGGGAATGTTACAGAGCTAATGGTGTTTGGATGGAGGTTTGTTCTCTCTGTGCTGTATTCCTATGAGGACATGTTGAATGCCAGGACACAGCATTACTCTATTGAACACAGTAGATTAGAGGGGCGAAGAACACAGTAGATTAGAGGGGCGAAGAACACAGTAGATTAGAGTGATGAAGAACACAGTAGATTAGAGGGGTGAAGAACACAGTAGATTAGAGGGGCGAAGAACACATTAGATTGGAGGGGCGAAGAACACAGTAGATTAGAGTGATGAAGAACACAGTAGATTAGAGGGGTGAAGAACACAGTAGATTAGAGTGGTGAAGAACACAGTAGATTATAGTGGCGAAGAACACAGTAGATTAGAGTGATGAAGAACACAGTAGATTAGAGGGGTGAAGAACACAGTAGATTAGAGTGGTGAAGAACACAGTAGATTATAGTGGCGAAGAACACAGTAGATTAGAGTGATGAAGAACACAGTAGATTAGAGGGGTGAAGAACACAGTAGATTAGAGTGGTGAAGAACACAGTAGATTAGAAGGGCGAAGAACACAGTAGATTAGAGTGATGAAGAACACAGTAGATTAGAGGGGTGAAGAACACATTAGATTAGAGGGGTGAAGAACACATTAGATTAGAGGGGTGAAGAACACAGTAGATTAGAGAGGTGAAGAACACAGATCAGACGGGTGAAGAACACTGTAGATTAGAGGGGTGAAGAACACAGTAGATTAGAGGGGTGAAGAATTCATTAGATTAGAGTGGTGAGGGCGATACGGAATACCCCCAGGGCCTAGTCGTACATCAAGATCCGTATCTCTATTCTACACATTTTCATTACTAACGTTGTGATTCTCAAAAAACATATAGTATTTTATCCGTTTGGTTTGAAATGCCTTAGTAGTTTTTTTTTACATTTTACATGAAATATGACGATTGTATCTCACTCAGCTGACTTTTATAGAAACAATTTGGTGAATTTGGTTATACAGAAAGTGCAAGGTTTTTTATTTTAAATCACTTATTATAACACTGCTAAGGATGGGTTGATGACCAATTTTCCACATGTTGTGTTACATCCTGAATTTAAAATGTATTCAATTGAGATGTTTTATTGATTATTTTAGGCCGGCAACCCAAAACATCAAGCGGCATAAATATTTCAGCCACCTATTTTTATCTATAGTGTTTTTCGGTGTTCCTGGGGGGGCGGATTCTTTCAATGGGCCGTTGACGGACAGGATCCTAGGAGGGACAAGTATCTGTGCGTTGTGAGTTGATGGCTTGTGATGTGACCGATGTGATTTCACGTCACAGGCAACACCGGGCGGTGGTGTTATAGAAAGGGGTTATTATTAATGTGTGGGGGCTATTTGGGTGAGGGAATGTTACAGAGCTAATGGTGTTTGGATGGAGGTTTGTTCTCTCTGTGCTGTATTCCTATGAGGACATGTTGAATGCCAGGACACAGCATTACTCTATTGAACACAGTAGATTAGAGGGGCGAAGAACACAGTAGATTAGAGGGGCGAAGAACACAGTAGATTAGAGTGATGAAGAACACAGTAGATTAGAGGGGTGAAGAACACAGTAGATTAGAGGGGCGAAGAACACATTAGATTGGAGGGGCGAAGAACACAGTAGATTAGAGTGATGAAGAACACAGTAGATTAGAGGGGTGAAGAACACAGTAGATTAGAGTGGTGAAGAACACAGTAGATTATAGTGGCGAAGAACACAGTAGATTAGAGTGATGAAGAACACAGTAGATTAGAGGGGTGAAGAACACAGTAGATTAGAGTGGTGAAGAACACAGTAGATTATAGTGGCGAAGAACACAGTAGATTAGAGTGATGAAGAACACAGTAGATTAGAGGGGTGAAGAACACAGTAGATTAGAGTGGTGAAGAACACAGTAGATTAGAAGGGCGAAGAACACAGTAGATTAGAGTGATGAAGAACACAGTAGATTAGAGGGGTGAAGAACACATTAGATTAGAGGGGTGAAGAACACATTAGATTAGAGGGGTGAAGAACACAGTAGATTAGAGAGGTGAAGAACACAGATCAGACGGGTGAAGAACACTGTAGATTAGAGGGGTGAAGAACACAGTAGATTAGAGGGGTGAAGAATTCATTAGATTAGAGTGGTGAGGGCGATACGGAATACCCCCAGGGCCTAGTCGTACATCAAGATCCGTATCTCTATTCTACACATTTTCATTACTAACGTTGTGATTCTCAAAAAACATATAGTATTTTATCCGTTTGGTTTGAAATGCCTTAGTAGTTTTTTTTTACATTTTACATGAAATATGACGATTGTATCTCACTCAGCTGACTTTTATAGAAACAATTTGGTGAATTTGGTTATACAGAAAGTGCAAGGTTTTTTATTTTAAATCACTTATTATAACACTGCTAAGGATGGGTTGATGACCAATTTTCCACATGTTGTGTTACATCCTGAATTTAAAATGTATTCAATTGAGATGTTGTGTCACTGGCCTACATACAATACCGTATAATGTAAAAGGGAATTTTTACAAATGAATTAAAAATGAAAAGCTGAAGTGTCTTGAGTCAATATGTATTCAATCCCTTTGTTATGGCAAGCCTAAATAAGTTCAGGAGTAAAAATGTGCTTTAAAAATGACATAATAAGTTGCATGGACTGTGCGTAATAATAGTATTTTCTCTACCCCACACATACAATTATCTGTAAGGTCCCTCAGTCGAGCAGTGAATTTCAAACACAGTTTCAACCACAAAGACCAGGGGGCTTTCCAATGCCTCGCAAAAAGGGCACATATTAGTTAATAAAAAATTTAAATACAAAAAAGCAGACATTGAATATCCCTTTGAGCTTGGTGAAGTTATTCAGTACACTTTGGATGGTTCATCAATCCACCCAGTCACTACAAAGGTACAGGTGTCCTTCTTAACTCAGTTGCCGGAGAGGAAGGAAACCGCTCAGGGATTTTACAATGAGGCCAATGGTGACATTTAAAACAGTTACAGAGTTTAATAGCTGTGATAGGAGAAAACTGAGGATGGATCAACAACATTGTAGTTACTCCACCATACTAACCTAAATGACATAGTGAAAATATTTCATAACATTCATCCTGTTTGCAATAAGCCACTAAAGTAAAACTGCCAAAAATTGACTCAGGGGTGTGAATATTTATTTAAATTAGATATTTTCAGCGACTAGCTGATGTGGCGTGTTGATGAGAGCTGGGCGCTCAGGTGTGGGCTCAGGGCCTGGGGTTATAAATAAGGCTTCTGACACAGCCCCCGTAGAGACAGACAAATCTATCCACAACAGGGCTGCTCTGCTGTCCGCTGGCCCTCAGCAGCATTGCAAAGCACAGCGAGGCCTTGATCTCTCTCTTCCTCTGAGAGAGTGTGTGTGTGTGTGTGTGTGTGTGTGTGTGTGTGTGTGTGTGTGTGTGTGTGTGTGTGTGTGTGTGTGTTTGTGTGTGTGTGTGTGTGTGTGTGTGTTGTGTTTTGTTGTGTATTATGTGTTTTTGAGCTCCCCACTATCTTAAGGGGACTTCACACTCCAAGTTCTCCACACTCCAACACAGTGTGACAGACAATTGTTGTTTTCTGTGAACTAGACAATGATATGTGAATAATGAAATCCCTGTGGGCTTACATTGGCTATATAAGGCTTGTATTGGCTGTCTAAGGCTTGCATTGGCTATATAAGGCTTGCATTGGCTATATAAGGCTTGTATTGGCTATATAAGGCTTGTATTGGCTATATAAGGCTTGTATTGGCTGTCTAAGGCTTGCATTGGCTATATAAGGCTTGCATTGGCTGTCTAAGGCTTGCATTGGCTGTCTAAGGCTTGCATTGGCTATATAAGGCTTGAAAAAGCAACATGGGAGTGTTTATGAATGGCAGACGAATAGATACATGGCAGACTTGAATTAATATGGAATGATGTATGATTGTATAACTGCAGAAATATGAATGTAGTGAAAATGGTAGGAAAGGTCAGATTGCTGACAGTTCCAATGGTAGACAGTTTCAGTTCCAGTTCCAATGGTAGACAATTCCTGTTCCAGTGATTGACAGTTCCCGTGGTAGACAGTTACAGTGGGAGACAGTTACAGTGGGAGACAGTTAAAGTAGTAGACAGTTACAGTGGGAGACAGTGGTAGACAGTTACAGTGATTGACAGTTACAGCAGTAGACAGTTAAAGTAGTAGACAGTTACATTAGTAGACAGTTACATTAGTAGAGAGTTACATTATTAGACAGTTACAGTGGTAGACAGTTACTGTGGTAGACAGTTACAGTGGTAGACAGTTACAGTGGTAGACAGTTACAGTAGTAGACAGTTACAGTGGTAGACCTTTACATTAGTAGACAGTTACGGTTACATTTATAGACAGTTATAGCGGTAGACAGTTACAGTGGAAAACAGTTGGTAGACGGTTGGTAGAAGGTTTCGGTGGTAGACAGTTATAGTGGTAGATCTTTACATTAGTAGACAGTTATAGTGGTAGACCTTTACATTAGTAGACAGTTATAGTGGTAGACCTTTACATTAGTAGACAGTTACAGTGGTAGACAGTTACAGTAGTCAACAGTTATAGTGGTAGACAGTTACAGTAGTCAACAGTTACAGTTGTAGACAGTTACAGTAGTCAACCGTTACAGTGGTAGACAGTTACTGTGATAGACAGTTACAGTGATAGACAGTTACAGTGATAGACAGTTACAGTGGGAGACAGTTACAGTGGGAGACAGTTACAGTGGGAGACAGTTACAGTGGGAGACAGTTACAGTGGGAAACAGTTACAGCTATAGACTGTTACAGTGGGAGACAGTTACAGTTATAGACTGTTACAGTGGGAGACAGTTACAGTTATAGACTGTTACAGTGGGAGACAGTTACATTAGTAGACAGTTACTGTGATAGACAGTTACAGTTATAGACTGTTACAGTGATAGACAGTTACAGTGATAGACAGTTACATATGGAGACAGTTACAGTGATAGACAGTTACATTGGGAGACAGTTACATTGGGAAACAGTTACAGCTATAGACTGTTACAGTGGGAGACAGTTACAGTTATAGACTGTTACAGTGGGAGACAGTTACATTAGTAGACAGTTACGGTTACATTTATAGACAGTGGTAATGGTAGACAATGGTAGCCGGTTACAGTGGAAAACAGTTGGTAGACGGTTTCGGTGGAAGACGGTTACAGTGATAGACAGTTACAGTGATAGACAGTTACAGTGGGAGACAGTTACAGCTATAGACAGTTACAGTGATAGACAGTTACAGTGGTAGACGGTTACAGTGATAGACAGTTACAGTGATAGACAGTTACAGTGATAGACAGTTACAGTGATAGACAGTTACATTGGGAGACAGTTACAGTGGGAGACAGTTACAGTGATAGACAGTTACATTGGGAGACAGTTACAGTGATAGACAGTTACATTGGGAGACAGTTACAGTGGGAGACAGTTACAGTGATAGACAGTTACAGTGATAGACAGTTACATTGGGAGACAGTTACAGTGATAGACAGTTACATTGGGAGACAGTTACATTGGGAAACAGTTACAGCTATAGACTGTTACAGTGGGAGACAGTTACAGTTATAGACTGTTACAGTGGGAGACAGTTACATTAGTAGACAGTTACGGTTACATTTATAGACAGTGGTAATGGTAGACAATGGTAGCCGGTTACAGTGGAAAACAGTTGGTAGACGGTTTCGGTGGAAGACGGTTACAGTGATAGACAATTACAGTGATAGACAGTTACAGTGATAGACAGTTACATTGGGAGACAGTTACAGTGGGAGACAGTTACAGCTATAGACTGTTACAGTGGGAGACAGTTACAGTTATAGACTGTTACAGTGGGAGACAGTTACAATAGGAGACAGTTACATTGGGAGACAGTTACATTGGGAGACAGTTACAGTGGGAGACAGTTACAGTGATATACAGTTACATTGGGAGACAGTTACAGTGATAGACAGTTACAGTGGTAGACAGTTACATTGGGAGACAGTTACAGTGGTAGACAGTTACATTGGGAGACAGTTACAGTGGGAGACAGTTACAGTTATAGACAGTTACAGTGGTAGACAGTTACATTGGGAAACAGTTACAGTGGTAGACAGTTATACTTATAGACAGTTACAGTAGTAGACAGTTACATTGATAGACAGTTATACTTATAGACAGTTACAGTTATAGACATTTACAGTGGTAGACAGTTACAGTGATAGACAGTTCTACATGCACCTTTGGTGAGGGGGGATGGTCTGGCTAGTTGCCATGGTGACTGAGCAGCAGTTTATGTTGCCATGGGGATGGCGACTGATACTGAGAAAGTATGCTGAGGCTAAATGCACTTTATCAGTGACACACCCCAACACACACAAACACACACACACACACACACACACACACACACACACACACACACACACACACACACACACACACCAACTCACAGAAACATCACACTAACTAACTCACAAACAGGTCACAGCACAAATACATGCATGCATTTTTTCACATGCAACCTCATTGGAGGGAAACTAATCACGTACACAGAAACAACAACGCAAAAAGGGGGGTCACTGTAGCTATATTACAGCACCAGTCTAAAAGGGGGGGGGTCACTGTAGCTATATTACAGCACCAGTCACTCTGTATCAGTCTAAAAGGGGGGGGGGGGGTCACTGTAGCTATATTACAGCACCAGTCACTGTGTATCAGTCTAAAAGGGGGGGGGTCACTGTAGCTATATTACAGCACCAGTCACTGTGTATCAGTCTAAAAGGGGGGGGTCACTGTAGCTATATTACAGCACCAGTCACTCTGTATCAGTCTAAAAGGGGGGGTCACTGTAGCTATATTACAGCACCAGTCACTCTGTATCAGTCTAAAAGGGGGGGGTCACTGTAGCTATATTACAGCACCAGTCACTGTGTATCAGTCTAAAAGGGGGGGGGTCACTGTAGCTATATTACAGCACCAGTCACTGTGTATCAGTCTAAAAGGGGGGGGGGGGGGTCACTGTAGCTATATTACAGCACCAGTCACTCTGTATCAGTCTAAAAGGGGGGGGGGTCACTGTAGCTATATTACAGCACCAGTCACTCTGTATCAGTCTAAAAGGGGGGGAGGGGGTCACTGTAGCTATATTACAGCACCAGTCACTCTGTATCAGTCTAAAAGGGGGGGGGGGGGTCACTGTAGCTATATTACAGCACCAGTCACTGTGTATCAGTCTAAAAGGGGGGGGGTCACTGTAGCTATATTACAGCACCAGTCACTGTGTATCAGTCTAAAAGGGGGGGGGGGGTCACTGTAGCTATATTACAGCACCAGTCACTGTGTATCAGTCTAAAAGGGGGGGGGGTCACTGTAGCTATATTACAGCACCAGTCACTCTGTATCAGTCTAAAAGGGGGGGGGTCACTGTAGCTATATTACAGCACCAGTCACTCTGTATCAGTCTAAAAGGGGGGGGGTCACTGTAGCTATATTACAGCACCAGTCACTCTGTATCAGTCTAAAAGGGGGGGGGGGTCACTGTAGCTATATTACAGCACCAGTCACTCTGTATCAGTCTAAAAGGGGGGGGTTACTGTAGCTATATTACAGCACCAGTCACTCTGTATCAGTCTAAAAGGGGGGGGTTACTGTAGCTATATTACAGCACCAGTCACTCTGTATCAGTCTAAAAGGGGGGGGGGTCACTGTAGCTATATTACAGCACCAGTCACTCTGTATCAGTCTAAAAGGGGGGGGGGGGTCACTGTAGCTATATTACAGCACCAGTCACTCTGTATCAGTCTAAAAGGGGGGGGGGGGGGTCACTTTAGCTATATTACAGCACCAGTCACTCTGTATCAGTCTAAACGGGGGGGGGGGGGGGGTTACTGTAGCTATATTACAGCACCAGTCACTCTGTATCAGTCTAAAAGGGGGGGGGTCACTGTAGCTATATTACAGCACCAGTCACTCTGTATCAGTCTAAAAGGGGGGGGGTCACTGTAGCTATATTACAGCACCAGTCACTCTGTATCAGTCTAAAAGGGGGGGGGTCACTGTAGCTATATTACAGCACCAGTCACTCTGTATCAGTCTAAAAGGGGGGGGGGTTACTGTAGCTATATTACAGCACCAGTCACTCTGTATCAGTCTAAAAGGGGGGGGGTTACTGTAGCTATATTACAGCACCAGTCACTCTGTATCAGTCTAAAAGGGGGGGGGGGGGTCACTGTAGCTATATTACAGCACCAGTCACTCTGTATCAGTCTAAAAGGGGGGGGGGGGTCACTGTAGCTATATTACAGCACCAGTCACTCTGTATCAGTCTAAAAGGGGGGGGGTCACTGTAGCTATATTACAGCACCAGTCACTCTGTATCAGTCTAAAAGGGGGGGGGTCACTGTAGCTATATTACAGCACCAGTCACTCTGTATCAGTCTAAAAGGGGGGGGGGTCACTGTAGCTATATTACAGCACCAGTCACTCTGTATCAGTCTAAAAGGGGGGGGGGGTCACTGTAGCTATATTACAGCACCAGTCACTCTGTATCAGTCTAAAAGGGGGGGGGGGGTCACTGTAGCTATATTACAGCACCAGTCACTCTGTATCAGTCTAAAAGGGGGGGGGGGTCACTTTAGCTATATTACAGCACCAGTCACTCTGTATCAGTCTAAAAGGGGGGTGGTTACTGTAGCTATATTACAGCACCAGTCACTCTGTATCAGTCTAAAAGGGGGGGGGTTACTGTAGCTATATTACAGCACCAGTCACTCTGTATCAGTCTAAAAGGGGGGGGTCACTGTAGCTATATTACAGCACCAGTCACTCTGTATCAGTCTAAAAGGGGGGGGGGGGGTCACTGTAGCTATATTACAGCACCAGTCACTCTGTATCAGTCTAAAAGGGGGGGGGTCACTGTAGCTATATTACAGCACCAGTCACTCTGTATCAGTCTAAAAGGGGGGGGGGGTCACTGTAGCTATATTACAGCACCAGTCACTCTGTATCAGTCTAAAAGGGGGGGGGTCACTGTAGCTATATTACAGCACCAGTCACTCTGTATCAGTCTAAAAGGGGGGGGGTCACTGTAGCTATATTACAGCACCAGTCACTCTGTATCAGTCTAAAAGGGGGGGGGGGTCACTGTAGCTATATTACAGCACCAGTCACTCTGTATCAGTCTAAAAGGGGGGGGTCACTGTAGCTATATTACAGCACCAGTCACTCTGTATCAGTCTAAAAGGGGGGGGGTCACTGTAGCTATATTACAGCACCAGTCACTCTGTATCAGTCTAAAAGGGGGGGGGGGGTCACTGTAGCTATATTACAGCACCAGTCACAATGTATCAGTCTAAAAGGGGGGGGGGGGGGGGTCACTGTAGCTATATTACAGCACCAGTCACTCTGTATCAGTCTAAAAGGGGGGGGTCACTGTAGCTATATTACAGCACCAGTCACTCTGTATCAGTCTAAAAGGGGGGGGGGGGGGGGGTTACTGTAGCTATATTACAGCACCAGTCACTCTGTATAAGTCTAAAAGGGGGGGGGGTTACTGTAGCTATATTACAGCACCAGTCACTCTGTATCAGTCTAAAAGGGGGGGGGGGTCACTGTAGCTATATTACAGCACCAGTCACTCTGTATCAGTCTAAAAGGGGGGGGGGGGTCACTGTAGCTATATTACAGCACCAGTCACTCTGTATCAGTCTAAAAGGGGGGGGGGGGGGGGTTACTGTAGCTATATTACAGCACTAGTCACTGTGTATCAGTCTAAAAGGGGGGGGGGGGTTACTGTAGCTATATTACAGCACCAGTCACTGTGTATCAGTCTAAAAGGGGGGGGGGGTTACTGTAGCTATATTACAGCACCAGTCACTCTGTATCAGTCTAAAAGGGGGGGGGGGGTCACTGTAGCTATATTACAGCACCAGTCACTCTGTATCAGTCTAAAAGGGGGGGGGTCACTGTAGCTATATTACAGCACCAGTCACTCTGTATCAGTCTAAAAGGGGGGGGGGTTACTGTAGCTATATTACAGCACCAGTCACTCTGTATCAGTCTAAAAGGGGGGGGGGGGGGTCACTGAAGCTATATTACAGCACCAGTCACTCTGTATCAGTCTAAAAGGGGGGGGGTCACTGTAGCTATATTACAGCACCAGTCACTCTGTATCAGTCTAAAAGGGGGGGGGGGGTCACTGTAGCTATATTACAGCACCAGTCACTCTGTATCAGTCTAAAAGGGGGGGGGGGTCACTGTAGCTATATTACAGCACCAGTCACTCTGTATCAGTCTAAAAGGGGGGGGGGGGGGTTACTGTAGCTATATTACAGCACTAGTCACTGTGTATCAGTCTAAAAGGGGGGGGGGGGGGTTACTGTAGCTATATTACAGCACCAGTCACTGTGTATCAGTCTAAAAGGGGGGGGGGGGGTTACTGTAGCTATATTACAGCACCAGTCACTCTGTATCAGTCTAAAAGGGGGGGGGGGTCACTGTAGCTATATTACAGCACCAGTCACTCTGTATCAGTCTAAAAGGGGGGGGGTCACTGTAGCTATATTACAGCACCAGTCACTCTGTATCAGTCTAAAAGGGGGGGGGGGTTACTGTAGCTATATTACAGCACCAGTCACTCTGTATCAGTCTAAAAGGGGGGGGGGGGGGGTCACTGAAGCTATATTACAGCACCAGTCACTCTGTATCAGTCTAAAAGGGGGGGGGTCACTGTAGCTATATTACAGCACCAGTCACTCTGTATCAGTCTAAAAGGGGGGGGGGGGGGTCACTGTAGCTATATTACAGCACCAGTCACTCTGTATCAGTCTAAAAGGGGGGGGGGGGGGGGGTCACTGTAGCTATATTACAGCACCAGTCACTCTGTATCAGTCTAAAAGGGGGGGGGGTGGTCACTGTAGCTATATTACAGCACCAGTCACTCTGTATCAGTCTAAAAGGGGGGGGTCACTGTAGCTATATTACAGCACCAGTCACTCTGTATCAGTCTAAAAGGGGGGGGGTCACTGTAGCTATATTACAGCACCAGTCACTCTGTATCAGTCTAAAAGGGGGGGGGTCACTGTAGCTATATTACAGCACCAGTCACTCTGTATCAGTCTAAAAGGGGGGGGGGGGGGTCACTGTAGCTATATTACAGCACCAATCACTCTGTATCAGTCTAAAAGGGGGGGGGGGTCACTGTAGCTATATTACAGCACCAGTCACTCTGTATCAGTCTAAAAGGGGGGGGGGGGGGGTCACTGTAGCTATATTACAGCACCAGTCACTCTGTATCAGTCTAAAAGGGGGGGGGGGTCACTGTAGCTATATTACAGCACCAGTCACTCTGTATCAGTCTAAAAGGGGGGGGGTCACTGTAGCTATATTACAGCACCAGTCACTGTGTATCAGTCTAAAAGGGGGGGGGGGGGTCACTTTAGCTATATTACAGCACCAGTCACTCTGTATCAGTCTAAAAGGGGGGGGGTCACTTTAGCTATATTACAGCACCAGTCACTCTGTATCAGTCTAAAAGGGGGGGGGGGTCACTGTAGCTATATTACAGCATCAGTCTAAAAGGGGGGGGTCACTGTAGCTATATTACAGCACCAGTCACTCTGTATCAGTCTAAAAGGGGGGGGGGGGGGGGGGTCACTGTAGCTATATTACAGCACCAGTCACTCTGTATCAGTCTAAAAGGGGGGGGGGGGGGTCACTGTAGCTATATTACAGCACCAGTCACTCTGTATCAGTCTAAAAGGGGGGGGGGGGTCACTGCAGCTATATTACAGCACCAGTCACTCTGTATCAGTCTAAAAGGGGGGGGGGGGGTTACTGTAGCTATATTACAGCACCAGTCACTCTGTATCAGTCTAAAAGGGGGGGGGGGGGGGGGTCACTGTAGCTATATTACAGCACCAGTCACTCTGTATCAGTCTAAAAGGGGGGGTGTCACTGTAGCTATATTACAGCACCAGTCACTCTGTATCAGTCTAAAAGGGGGGGGGGGGGTCACTGTAGCTATATTACAGCACCAGTCACTCTGTATCAGTCTAAAAGGGGGGGGTCACTGTAGCTATATTACAGCACCAGTCACTGTGTATCAGTCTAAAAGGGGGGGGGGGGGTTACTGTAGCTATATTACAGCACCAGTCACTCTGTATCAGTCTAAAAGGGGGGGGGTCACTTTAGCTATATTACAGCACCAGTCACTCTGTATCAGTCTAAAAGGGGGGGGGGGTCACTGTAGCTATATTACAGCACCAGTCACTCTGTATCAGTCTAAAAGGGGGGGGTCACTGTAGCTATATTACAGCACCAGTCACTCTGTATCAGTCTAAAAGGGGGGGGGGGTCACTGTAGCTATATTACAGCACCAGTCACTCTGTATCAGTCTAAAAGGGGGGGGGTCACTGTAGCTATATTACAGCACCAGTCACTGTGTATCAGTCTAAAAGGGGGGGGGGGGGTCACTTTAGCTATATTACAGCACCAGTCACTCTGTATCAGTCTAAAAGGGGGGGGGTCACTTTAGCTATATTACAGCACCAGTCACTCTGTATCAGTCTAAAAGGGGGGGGGGGGGGGGGGTCACTGTAGCTATATTACAGCATCAGTCTAAAAGGGGGGGGTCACTGTAGCTATATTACAGCACCAGTCACTCTGTATCAGTCTAAAAGGGGGGGGGGGGGGGGTCACTGTAGCTATATTACAGCACCAGTCACTCTGTATCAGTCTAAAAGGGGGGGGGGGGGGGGTCACTGTAGCTATATTACAGCATCAGTCTAAAAGGGGGGGGTCACTGTAGCTATATTACAGCACCAGTCACTCTGTATCAGTCTAAAAGGGGGGGGGGGTCACTGTAGCTATATTACAGCACCAGTCACTCTGTATCAGTCTAAAAGGGGGGGGGG
This sequence comes from Oncorhynchus mykiss, assembly GCF_057628025.1. NCBI lineage: Eukaryota > Metazoa > Chordata > Actinopteri > Salmoniformes > Salmonidae > Oncorhynchus > Oncorhynchus mykiss. Next base: position 8,774,778 of record NC_143032.1, read on the forward strand.
GGGTCACTAGCTATATTACAGCACCAGTCACTGTGTATCAGTCTAAAAGGGGGGGGGGGGGGGGTCACTGTAGCTATATTACAGTACCAGTCACTCTGTATCAGTCTCTTAATTATGCAAAACATGTAAATGAAGCATCCCTGGAAATGTTTCTGTTTCTATAACGGGCTCTGGGATCGGGTGATTTCCTAAACCGGCGGGCGGCTGTCTGCATGGGGAATGAGGAAGGGAGCTGTCTGCCGTCAACGAATAATATAATCTCTACCCAGACAGGGCAAAGGAGAGCAGCAGAGATGCTATTCTACCTCTACCCTTCCACTCACTCCCCTGACACAGACCTGACATGATGGAATCAAAATGTCTACATTGGAGCATCAAACCCTGGGGCTAACACTGTTTGATTAACCGGAGACATTCTATAATTAATTTTAGATTCCGTAACTGGAACAACCTGACAGTGTTTTACTTTGAGCTTGTCCTGGTTCCAGTTTCTTCTCATTGGCAGAAATAGTTAATTCTCGCCCTCTCGTACTGTATTTGAAGGTTGAATAGAGCTGATGTGGTGCTGGTTAAAGGAGAAATTAGTTTTTCTTCTTCTTAGTGCAGTGGTTCACACTATATACTCATCTCTCGTCCGCTGTGTTTAAGTGGCAGTGGTCTTACTATGGTGCTGGATTACGGAGGGATATTATTGAGAAATGTCTCATCACTTCAGGGTCAAAGGCTTGACAACCACATGCTGGCATTACATGGCAAACCAAATAAAATGCCCAATCAATCTCCTCATAAACCTAAGCCTCGAAATGCAGCCATCTACTAAGATGTCCTATCGATTGGACATGAACTCATGAATACATATATTTATCCTCCAAAAATCATCCCACTTGATTTAGCGTCCATATTTATTGAAATGAAGGGAATTTGGGGAGCTTGTTGGATGGATCAAGGACCATGTGTGCCCAGAATGGGAATGACTGTGAAGTCGGCAGAGCGGATTGGCCAATCGACAGCACATCCATAATGAATAGAAATGGATGAGAGTTCCGAGCACGTCTGCTACAACATGACTAAAACGGTGAGGCGGTTTTTGGATGTTTCGACTTTACCACAAAAGACAGACAAGATTGAAAATATATTTCAAGTTGATAGATGGTGAGACGGATCTCAGACCATTTACAACACTGTAGTAGGGGCACCAGTGTATGCTGCAGGACCATTACAATGTCGATGTGCCGCTACAGAAGGCAGTAGGCATCTTCTCGTCAGACAATAGCTACTCAATGGGTGAAAATAATACAGATCTTAATGTGTACACCGAGAGCCAAGTATTTCAAAGCCAAATATATGGCTCTACGTACACCTACACTGTATGTCAATGTTCAGAAATAGACCCTGAGGAGAGATTAAAACTTTCCCATGGACTACAAGGCAGTAGCCCGCTGAAGCATCAACTACATCATACATAAATCCTTTCAATATCCATTCCTGGTAAGCAATCAAAGCACATTGTCATGTTATTTTTAACAGCACGCTATTTTAAGCAGTCCGTCTTGTCGTGGTTCCACCTGTCACCAGAGAGCGGCAGAGACCATCCTAGAGACATTAACGACACTCAGGTGTGTCCAATTTACTCATTATGATTTCCCTGTTATAAGACATGTGTTTTCTGTTGTCCTTGGCAGAAGCTTGAATTCTGAAAGTTTTTAAGACTTAGTGTTTGTTGTTTTTTCAAGTGTACTGTGATCCTGCGGCTACCGTTTCTCAGTAAAGTATTATGGTGATCCTTAACCACTGATTCCTCATCTGGTCTCTCTCTGCACCTGGGTCCAACCTCACCACGTCACAGCAAGCTTCTGCACAAACATGAACCCAGCAGAGATCACCCAGATCAAAAATGTTGTCACCCACCAAGGAGCACTGCTGGGGCGGCAGCAAGAACAAGTCTCCCAAATATCAGATACCCTCCGGGCACTTACCGACTCCCTCCAACCACAGTCCAAACTCAACCCAGGAGGAGCCGATGTCCAAGTCTCATCGCCCAGTGCTACAGACGTTGCCGTAGTTCCTCCAGGGAACCTGCAACGGGAACCCAAGATCCCACCCCCCTAGCGGTATGACGGCCACCCAGGAGGATGCAAGGGGTTCCTCACTCAGTGTTCTCTGGTGTTCGAGCTACAGTCCTCCTCGTTCCAGACCGATCGGGCCATGATCGCCTACATCATCTCTCTACTCTTGGGTAAGGCCCTGGTGTGGGCAACGGCGGTATGGGAACAGCAGCCACCATCCTGCAGCTCCATATTGGATTTCATTGCCGAGCTACGACGAGTCTTCGACCACCCAGTCGGTGGACGATAAGCGGCCAGCCGACTGTTCAACATCCGCCAAGGGGCCAGACCAGTGTCTGACTTCGCCATTGAGTTCCGCACCCTTGCCGCCAAGAGTGGGTGGAATATGGAGACCCTGGTCACCGCTTTCCACCAGGGTTTGTCTAACTCCATCAAGGATTAACTGGCCTCCCGGGAACTGGGAGAGGACCTTGAGACCCTGATAACGCTGGCAATCAGGATGGACAACTGCCTCCAAGAACGAGTGAGACAGCGCCTTTTTGATACCACCCCAGTATCCCAGTTCCCTGAGCACCACAAGCCCCCTGAACCCAGCATTGAGAAGCCCATGCAGCTGGGACGCACACATCTGAGCCTACAGGTGAGTGACAGGCGCATGCGCGAAGGCTGCTGCTTCTACTGTGGAGGTCTCGGCCATCTCCGTGCTACATGCCCAGAGCTGATGGGAAACGTCAGGGCTCGCCAGGACAAGGATGAGACCCTGACGAGCTGTGCAGTTACCTCCCGGCTACCCAGTCACCGTCTGTTACTACCCGCAACCCTCCTTCATTCGCCCCTCTACATCCCCAGCTGGTGCAGGCTTCTTCTTCGTGGGTAAGAGGGCTGAACACTCTACCCCTGATGTCCGTCACCTTGGACTTGGCCTAAGGGGCCCAATTCTTCACCAAACTGGACCTCCGCAACGCTTACAATCTGGTGCGAATCAGGGAAGGAGATGAGAGGAAAACTGCCTTTAACACCCCTAGTGGTCATTATGAATATTTAGTCATACCTTTCAGATTATCAAACTCACCAGCAGTCTTTCAAGCATTGGTCAATGACACTCTTAGGGCTATGTTGAATCGGTTCATCTTTGTTTATCTTGACGACATCCTGATCTTCTCCTTCCGGAACACATACTGCAAGTCCTGATACGCCTCCTGCGGAACCAACTATATGTCAAGATAGAGAAGTGTATCCCAAGATTATCTCTACCGCAGACATCCAAATGGACCCCGTAAAGGTTGAGGCGGTTGCCAACTGGCCACGTCCCACCTCACTCAAGCAGGTCCAGCGGTTCCTCAGGTTTGCCCATTTTTACAGGCGTTTTATACGCAATTTTGGTGCGGTGGCTTCGCCTCTCACGGTCCTAACCCAGAAGTCCCAGACCCGTTTTTGCTGGACTCCTGAGACTGACAGGGCATTCATGGAGCTCAAGGGACATTTCACCTCTGGACCCATCCTTTTTCATCCTGATCCTACTCGTCCCTGTGTGGTAGAGGTGGACGCCTCAGACACCGGAGCAGGGGTGGTCCTTTCACAGCGGAACGAGGACAAGAAACTGCACCCATGTGCCTTTCTCTCCAACCGGTTCTCGCCACCGGGACGCAACTACAATGTAGGCAACCGGGAGCTCTTGGCAGTTAAGGGCCCTTGAAGGGTGGAGACATTGGTTGGTGGGGGAACATCATCCTTTCGTGATCTGGACAGACCATAAGAACTTGGTCTCCATTCAGGAAGCCAAGAGTTTGAATGCTCACCAAGCTAGGTGGTCTCAGTTTTTTAACAGGTTCGATTTCACACTAGCCAATCGCCCGGGATCCAAGAGTCAGAAAGCAGACGACCGCCAACATGATGCCTCTAACGAGGAGAGGGACTCCAAACCCATCACCCCCAGCTCCCGCATTGTGGCCCCTCTGATATGGAGTATTGAGGCCACGGTCCGACAAGCCCAGACCCGAGAACCTGATCCCGGCGGGGGACCCACTAACAGACTTTACGTTCCGCGATCAGCCCGTTCCCGAGGTCTACAATGGGGACACTACTCTAAATTAACTGGGCATCCAGGGGTTAATCGGACACTGGAGTTCCTGAGGTGGAAATTCTGGTGGCCCAACATGATGGATATGAGATACTTTGTTGTGGCCTGTTCCATCTGTGCACAAAGCAAGTCCTCACGACAGCGACGGGCTGGATTTCTCGAACCTCTGCCCATCCCCAGCCGGCCCTGGTCCCACCTGTCCGTAAACTTTAACACAGGGTTACCTCCATCCCAAGGGCTTACCACTATCCTGGTGGTCGTTGATCGGTTCTCCAAGGCAGCCTATTTCATTGCCTTACCCAAGTTTCCCTCAGCGAAGGAGACCGCTGATCTCATGATTACCCATGTTTTTCAATTAAATAGACTTCTCCAGGACATTGTCTCGGATCGTGGCCCCCAGTTCGTCACACGGTATTGGAAAGCCTTCTGCTCCCTGTTGGGAGCGTCGGTGAGTCTCTCCTCGGGATTCCACCCACAGTCGAATGGGCAAACGGAGCGGGACAACCAGGAGCTGGAGAAGTTCCTCCACTGTTTGGTCTCCACCCAGGCCAGCAACTGTCAAACTCGTCCACTGGACTGTCGCCGTTTGTTGGTTAGTTCAGGTTCGCCCCCTCCCCCCTTAACCACTGATTCTACATCTGTTCTCTTCTCTGCACCTTCTCTGCAACCTTACCACGTAACATGTCTGGTAATGTGTGCCTTCATGTCTGGAAACGGAGGTGTCTCAAAACACAATGTACACAAAGCAAGGCTCTCTCTCTCGGATTTTGAAGCTGGTGTGATGTAGAGCACTGATCCAAGGCAGGCAAGTAGTTCATGGTGGAAGTGGAGGATCTGAGGCTTAAACAATATGGCCACAGTGTGTGACTGTCACACTCCACAGCACCACGTTTTCAGCTTGATCAAACTCAATCTTCTCCCTCTGTTTGGTTCGGGGAGACTGTTGTGCTCTGCTCCCTGTGTTCCTGCTCAGCCCAAGACTAAACTATTTACAGCTGAAACGCTGGAGGCTAGTCTATCAGCATGTCACAGACATTGCTGGATTAACAGACTTGCATAGGCATTAGCAGCAGAGACTGTAGCAGACTGACTGATTCATTGAAAGATACCATTGCCTTGAGCAGTGTGCTCCTTAGCTCATAGCTCAGCAGATAATAATATTTATTTTATTAAGAACATATTCTTATTTACTAGGACGGCCTAATATGCTGAATATTTCAATATGCCCTAAGTTGATTTCAACCCCCCCTTACTTCCCTCTTGCCTTCCCACCTCTCTCCCTCCCCCTCTCAACTCACTCCCTCCCCTTCCCTCCCTCTTGCCCTCCAACCTCTCTCCCTTCATCTCGCCCTCCCAACCATCTCTCTCCCTCCCCCTCTCACCTCTCTCCTTCCCTCTCGCCCTCCAACCTCTCTCCCTTCATCTCGCCCTCCCACCCCCCTCCCTCCCTCCCTCCCTCCCTCCCTCCCTCCCTCCCTCCCTCTCCCCTTCCCCCCTCACACCATCTCACCTCCTTCCTCTTCCACCATCTCACCTCTCTCGCTCTCTCTCCCCTTCCCTCCTCTCTTCATATCTTCCACTGGCTCCCTGTGTTGCCGAGATGACTCCCCCCCCCCCACTTGTTTGCCGCCCCGTGGCAAGGATTCTGTTGCCATGGAAACGGGAGGCAATTGCTTTGGCGACATTGGGAAGAGGGGGATACCAAGGAAACAATGGGGTGTGACAGCAGGGGGAAGGGGGAGGGGTGTACTGATTGAGATAGAAATAAAACAACTAAAGACTGGCTCTCTTTCTCTCTCCCCTCACTTGTTTTCTCCTTCTCTGTCTTCTGATCTCTCCCTCCACACCTTTCTTCCCTTTATTTTTCTCTCTCAGAAGTGAATGCATTAATAACACTGAGTCCCATGTAGTCTGACTCTCGCTCTCTCTGACTCTCTCTCTCTCTGACTCTCGCTCTCGCTCTATCTCTCACTGCCTCTCTCTGTCTCGCTCTCTCTCTCTCTGTCTCTCACTGTCTCTCTGTCTCTCACTCTCTCTCTCTCTTATTTACAGCTGTAGCCTTTCACAGCTCACATTTTAAGTATTGCACCTCTGTGTATAACAATCCTTCTGAGTAATGAGTGTTTGCTAGTTTAATAGTTTGACCGATTGGCCTATTTGCATACTCCGTAGGGCACCGGGTTTGATAAACGCCCTTTTTTTAGTCTCATCAGTTCTCTCAGTTAATGGCCACCTATCCACCCTCTCTGCAGCATACTCAGTATATACAGTAGTTCAAATCAAATCAAATGTATTTATATAGCCCTTCGTACATCAGCTGATATCTCAAAGTACTGTACAGAAACCCAGCCTAAAACCCCAAACAGCAAGCAATGCAGGTGTAGAAGCACGGTGGCTAGGAAAAACTCCCTAGTTCACTGGTGAAAGACAACAAGGCTCCGGTGCATAGGGTGGCCATTGTTGGTATGGAACATTGCAGGATATCACTGGAAAGGGAGCGCTCTGTGTCCCTGTCCCTGAGGGGCTCGGATGTCACGCCTTTAGGAGAGAGAGGGCTGCGATGTGGCAGGGTCAACATGGCATGAGTCAGCAGGCTCGACATGGCATGAGTCGGCAGGGTCGACATGGCAAGAGTCGGCAGGGTTGACATGGCATGAGTCGGCAGGGTTGACATGGCATGAGTCGGCAGGGTTGACATGGCATGAGTCGGCAGGGTTGACATGGCATGAGTCGGCAGGGTCAACATGACATGAGTCAGCAGGCTCGACATGGCATGAGTCGGCAGGGTCGACATGGCAAGAGTCGGCAGAGTTGACATGGCATGAGTCGGCAGGGTCAACATGACATGAGTCAGCAGGCTCGACATGGCATGAGTCGGCAGGGTCGACATGGCAAGAGTCGGCAGAGTTGACATGGCATGAGTCGGCAGGGTCGACATGGCCCAGATATCCAAATGACTATTCCACTGTTTGCTGAGCATACTCCACAATACTATACTCCACTATACCATACTATACTCCACAATACTACACTATACTTTACTCCACAATACCACACTACTCCACTATACTATACTCCACTATACCATACTATACTTCACTGTACTATACTGCACACCGCTATACTATACTACACGCCGCTATACTCTACTATACAATACTGTACTAGACCACACTATGCTATACTCCACTACACTATACAATGCTAATACTCCACCCCACAATACTGCACTATACAATACTGCACTATGCTACAAGACACTATACTCCACATTACTACACTATACTCCGCTCCAAAATACCACACTGTACTATACTATACTCTACTATACTATATTTCCACTCCACAATACTGCACTATACAATACTACACTACAATACTCTACTATACTAATGTATACCAGGCTCAGTTGTTGATGCACTCAGGTACAGGACACCACTACAACGTACAGTGAGCAACTCTGATGTGATCATGAATGGTTGATATTGCTTGTTAAACAAATTGATGAATCATGCAAAGTACTGTATCCAGAAACAGTCTTGTTTTTTCACATAGCAAGTGTATATATACTGAACAAAAATATAACATGCCACAATTTCAAAGATTTTAGGCTAGAGTTCACATAAGGAAATCAGTGAATGTAAATGATTTAATTAGGCCCTAATCTATGGATTTCACATGACTGAGCAGGGGTGCAGCCATGGGTGGGCCTGGGAGGGCATAGACCCACCCACTTGGCAGCCAGGCCCCACCTAATAGGAAGCCAGGCCCAGCCAATCAGAATGAGTTTTTCCCCACAAAAGGACTTTATTACAGACAGAAATAGCCCAGATATATCTCTCAGACAATCCTGCAGGTGAAGAATGGATGGGGAAGTCCTGGGCTGGCGGGTTATGCGTGGTCTGCGATTGTGAGGCTGGTTGGATGTACTGCCAAATTCTCTAGAAAAACATTGGAGGCGGCTTATGGTAGAGAAATTAACATTCAATACTCTGGCAGCAACTCTGGTGGACATTCCTGCAGACAGCATGCCAATTGCACGCTCCCTGAAAACTTGAGATATCTGTGGTAATGTGTTGTGTGACAAAACTGCACATTTTAAAGTGGCCTTTTATTGTCAAAGTTTATTTGTCACGTGCGCCAAACACAACAGGTGATTTCCTGATTTCCTTATATGAACTCTAGCTTAAAACCTTACAGTGAAATGCTTACTTACAGGCTCTAACCAATAGTGCAAAAAAAGGTATTAGATGAACAATGGGTAGGTAAAGAAATAAAACAACAGTAAAAAGACAGGCTATATACAGTAGAGAGGCTATATACAGTAGAGGCTATATACAGTAGAGAGGCAATATACAGTAGTGAGACTATTTACAGTAGAGGCTACCTACAGTAGAGAGGCTATATACAGTAAACATGCTACATACAGCAGACAGGCTATATACAGTAGAGAGGCTATAAACAGTAGAGAGGCTATATACAGTAGAGAGGCTATATACAGTAGAGAGGCTATATACAGTAGAGAGGCTATATACAGTAGAGAGGCTATATACAGTAGACAGGCTATATACAGTAGTGAGGCTATATACAATAGAGGGGCTATATACAGTAGAGAGGCTATATACAGTAGAGAGGCTATATACAGTAGCGAGGCTATATATAGTAGACAGGCTACATACAGTAGAGAGGCTATATACAGTAGCGAGGCTATATATAGTAGACAGGCTACATACAGTAGAGAGGCTATATACAGTAGTGAGGCTACATACAGTAGACAGGCTATATACAGTAGTGAGGCTATATACAGTAGAGAGGCTATATACAGTAGAGAGGCTATATACAGTAGTGAGGCTATATACAGTAGCGAGGCTATAAAAGGAGAGAGGCTATATACAGTAGAGAGGCTATATACAGTAGAGAGGCTATATACAGTAGCGAGGCTATATACAGTAGAGAGGCTATATACAGTAGAGAGGCTATATACAGTAGAGGCTATAAAAGTAGAGAGGCTATAAAAGTAGGAGGCTATATACAGTAGAGAGGCTATATACAGTAGAGAGGCTATATACAGTAGAGAGGCTATATACAGTAGCGAGGCTATATACAGTAGAGAGGCTATATACAGTAGAGAGGCTATATACAGTAGCGAGGCTATATACAGTAGAGAGGCTATAAAAGTAGAGAGGCTATAAAAGTAGAGGCTATATACAGTAGAGAGGCTATATACAGTAGCAAGGCTATATACAGTAGAGAGGCTATATACAGTAGACAGGCTATATACAGTAGAGAGGCTATATACAGTAGCGAGGCTATATACAGTAGAGAGGCTATAAAAGTAGAGAGGCTATAAAAGTTGCGAGGCTATAAAAGTAATGAGGCTATATACAGTAGAGAGGATATATACAGTAGCGAGGCTTTATACAGTAGAGAGGCTATATACAGTAGAGGCTCATACAGTAGAGAGGCTATATACAGTAGAGAGGCTATATACAGTAGCGAGGGTATATACAGTAGAGAGGCTATATACAGTAGAGAGGCTATATACATTAGCGAGGCTATATACAGTAGAGAGGCTATATACAGTAGAGAGGCTATAAAAGTAGAGAGGCTATAAAAGTTGCGAGGCTATAAAAGTAATGAGGCTATATACAGTAGAGAGGATATATACAGTAGCGAGGCTTTATACAGTAGAGAGGCTATATACAGTAGAGGCTCATACAGTAGAGAGGCTATATACAGTAGCGAGGCTATATACAGTAGCGAGGCTATATACAGTAGAGAGGCTATAAAAGTAGAGAGGCTATAAAAGTAGAGAGGCTATATACAGTAGAGAGGCTATATACAGTAGCGAGGCTATATACAGTAGAGAGGCTATATACAGTAGAGAGGCTATAAAAGTAATGAGGCTATATACAGTAGAGAGGATATACACAGTAGAGAGGCTACATGCAGACACCAGGCTGTTAGGCTGATTGAGGTAGTATGTACATGTATATATGGTTAAAGAGACTATGCATATATGATAAACGGAGAGTAGCAGTAGCGTAAAAGAGGGGTTGGGCGGGGGCACACAATGCAAATAGTCCGGGTAGCCATTTGATTACCTGTTCAGGAGTCTTAAGGCTTGGGGGTAAAAACTGTTGAGAAGCCTTTTTGTCCTAGACTTGGCACTCCAGTACCGCTTGCCATGCAGTAGTAGAGAGAACAGTCTATGACTGGGGTGGCTGTGGTCATTGACAATTTTTCGGGCCTTCCTCTGATACCGCCTGGTGTAGAGGTCCTGGATGGCAGGCAGCTTAGCCCCAGTGATGTACTGGGCCGTACGCACTACCCTCTTTAGTGCCTTGCGGTCAGAGGCCGAGCAATTGCCGTACCAGGCAGCGATGCAACCGGTCAGGATGCTCTCGATGGTGCAGCTGTAGAAACTTTTGAGGATCTGAGGACCCATGCCAAATCTTTTCAGTCTCCTGAGGGGGAACAGGTTTTGTCGTGCCCTCTTCATGACTGTCTTGGTGTGTTTGGACCATTCTAGTTTGTTGGTGATGTGGACACCAAGGAACTTGAAGCTCCCAACCTGCTCCACTACAGCCCGTTGATGAGAATAGGGGCGTGCTCGGTCCTTCTTTTCCTGTAGTCCACAATCATCTCCTTAGTCTTGGTTACGTTGAGGGATAGGTTGTTATTCTGGCATCACCCGGCCAGGTCTCTGACCTCCTCCCTATAGGCTGTCTCGTCGTTGTCGGTGATCAGGCCTACCACTGTTGTGTCGTCTGCAAACTTAATGATGGTGTTGGAGTCGTGCCTGGCCATGCAGTCATGGGTGAACAGGGAGTACAGGAGGGGACTGAGCACGCACCCCTGGGGAGCTCCAGTGTTGAGGATCAGTGTGGCAGATGTGTTGCTACCTACCCTCACGACCTCAGGGCGGCCCGTCAGGACGTCCAGGATCCAGTTGCAGAGGGAGGTGTTTAGTCCCAGGATCGAAGGTGCTCCTGTGTAATGATCTGTTTAAGTATCTTCTGGATATGCCACACCTGTCAGGTGGATGTGGATTATCTTGGAAAAGGGAAAATAATAACAAAGGGATGGAAACAAATTTGCGCACAACATTTGAGAGAAACAAGCTTTTTGTGCCCATTGAATATTTCTGGGTACTTTTTATTTCATCTCATGAAACATGGGACCAACACTTTCCATGTTGCGTTTATATTTTTGTTCAGTGTAGTTTGCTTCATTCACCAGTAGGCAGCCATTTTGTTTATGGTAGCTACTCGGCTTGTGATTAGCATCTGAATTGTTTGTGTCCCACTGATCTGATCTGTCTCATTGTGTTCCTGTCTCTCCTGTCAGAGCACCGTACTGAAGCTAGTGTAACACAGCCTCATTACTGCTGGGGCACTGGAATACTGGTCGAGCCCTGTGTGTTCGTGTGTGTGTTTCTGTTTGTTGGTGTTTTTGTGGTGAGCAGCGAACACATGTTTGGTGGGAGAGACTTGTTCCTTTGGTAACCGGGGGCGACGGTCGCGATGGCGACCGAGATGCCATCAGGGTCGTCTCTTAAACCAAAGATGAAGGCTGTACAGAAACAGTCTCTCTCTGTGGACAATCTGTCTATTTTGTTCGAAGCCACAGAAGCTTCACACAATCCAAGGACGGAAATTTGTTCCAGTCAGAACTGTCATTTTGGCTGTAACTGTCACTCTGTGGCGCTACTGACCTAACCTTAACCGACTGGTATCTAATGTTTACGGGTATACAAACACATAATGGTATGTGTTAAATCAGGAAGTGGACTGATGTTGTGTACCGTACTCCAGTTTCTCATTTTGCCTTTAGTAATGCCGCAGACTGAAATTGAACCAGAATTAACCACACACATACCTAAACACGCCTACACACAGACACGTACATTCATAAATCTCTCCCCCTCTCTCTCTCACTCTAGACTTTGGCACTGCTCAACAGAGGCCTCTGTCAGGGTACACTACTGTCTGTCTGGCTCAGAGATACACAGTGAGGGTGTGTAAGTTTCAAAGCGGGAAAGTGAGGTGGAAAGACACAGAAAGAGGTCAAATAGATGTTACCCAGATATGGATCACTTTGCTGTTCTAGGCTCATACTCCCCTAAAGCAGCCGCCCCAGACCTCACTCACATCTCCCTAGGTGTGTGTGCCATACCCCTCACTATCACTGTAAGCGCAGGTTGCCTAGGGAGGAGTATGGAAGAGGGGGAGAGAGGTGGAGTGGGGGGTAGAAAGGGAAAAAAAGAGAGAAAAAAGAGAGGAGGGGGATGAATGCTCCACTACAGGGGCAGGGAGCTGTGAGTCGGCAGCAGCCAATGAGCACCCACACTAGTCACATGACCAATAGCCATGCAAAAGACTGAGAGAGAGAGAGAGAGGAGGGAGAGGAGGGAGAGAGATGGAAAGGGTGGAGGGCGAGCGAGATGGAGATTGAGGAGGGAAAGAGAGAGAGAGTGAGGGAGGAGAGAGAGAAAGGGCAGCACATCCAGTTTACAGTCTCAGTCTCCTCTTCCTCCTGGTCGATTGAGAGCGAAGAAGCACACACAGAGAGGCTCCACCACACACACACGCTCGCTCTCATCACTGCCCCTATTGCAGCCGAGACAGAACCCACCTGTGCATCTAACCAGCAGGAACAACAGACCCACAGAGGAAAGGAAACAAAGAGAGGACAAAGAATCGTACCCTGAGGAAAAAATCAAGAGTGAGAAAGGAGGAAAAGCATGTCTTCTCTCTCCAACCAGCCGCCTGGTTCTCCGTTTTCGGAGTACAGCGAACTGTGTAAGGTCCCCTCCGTGGCCCCTGCCACCCAGGCCTGGGACTGGCAGCATGGAGACATGGGCCCCCCCAGGAGTTTCGGAGGGGCCACAGGACTCACAGATGAGGACAAGCTGTGCTTCTTTGACCCTCCAGCAGGCGGTGGCATGGATGCGGATCGTAAGGTACCCGGCAGGGGGGGCTTTCCTGGGTTAGACAGTGCCGGGGAGAGTCCAGAAAGCCCAGTGTCTTCCTCCCCCTCCCCCATGGGCTATGGGAACAACGGTGTCCTACTGCCCCCCGTACCTGGTTCCCCAGCCAGACGCATGGACATACCCTCGCCCTCTAGCTCGCTAAAACCAGGCCCAGACAGCACCGGAGCGTGGAACCCCGAGACCCTTCCACCCCAGAATACTGGCGTCACTAATTATTGTGTCATCGGGGTTGTCAATGACAACTACCTGGAGAGGGAAGACGAGGACAGCATGTCAGCACTAGGTGGCCGTCAAATGGCCGAGGGCTCCTCGGAGGAGAACGAGGAAGAAGAGGAGGAGGTGAAACTTGCGCCGTGTTTCATGGGACGTGCTGAACAGCAGCGGAAGGCCATGCGTCGGACCATGTCTGAGTGTTCCCACCTCTCAGTACCTTCTAGCCTGGAGCTGCCTGACCATTACCCTGGTGCTGGGCTGGACGAGCTGACATCGTCCATGGGCGCCCCGCGCCGCTCCCCCCACTCCACCATGAAGCGCTCAATGACGGTGGCGGACGACCAGGCACCCCCCACCCTGTCCGCTGCAGGTGCCACTCGCTCCGACCTGAGGCAGGACCAAGACCCCACCTTAAACCTCTTGCCCTTCCCCCCAATGAGAGACTGTGGGGGCACCTCGCCTCTAGAGGGCATCATGGAGGGGATGGGGGCAGACAAGGAGCAGGACGTGCTGCTGCCTGTACCCCTCAGCAGTCAGGCCTTGAACGGGACAGGCCCCGGCCTGGGCATGGACACAAACCTGGGCACCGGCTTTGGAGCAGACATGAGTAACAACTCGGGCACTGGCTTTGGGGCGGGTAAGAGCACCAACCTTGGCACCGGCTTTGGTGAAAGCATGGGTACCAACCCTTTCACCACATTGGAGGTTAGGTGATGCTGTCTGGCACTGCAGATTGCAGATGGCCCAGATTGTGTGACCGATAAATCGGTTGACCAATATTATCAGCCAATATTATTCTTTCTACGAAAAATGTGTATCGGTCTTTATTCCACAGATAAATCGGCGATATTATATACATAGAATCATAAATACGTCTGTTTACATGACCTTTGACTGTTGTTAAGCACTGTATCGAACCTACTCAAATGTTGACGCTGACATCTAGTGGTGGCATTACGAACTGCAAGTTACTCCATTTCACTGCATGCAGTAGGTTGTGTACTTGTCAACAGTGCAGTTTCAGATTTACTTTCAGACAAAGTTGAATTCATTCAGCCCTTCTGGTTTATTAGTGTGCTTGTGGCGCTTCAGCACAGACACATCTGGATTCTTATCCACTGCCTTAGATAGACATCTTTAAGTTGTACCTAAGAAGATAAACTGAACAGGTGTTTTGTATTTATAGAGAATATAGTTTCTTGTTGGTGGTTATCATGTAAACCAGAAATAAAATGTTCTTAAATAATGTTAATTAAGAAATCATAATTTATAATATATGTTCATCATTTGGAGCATAATTAGTGTTCAAAAGGTCTGTTTTTCATTCCACCTTTAAAAAACATTATATCGGCACATATATCCTTAATCGGTGACTTTTGCCTCACTAAAATCAGTGTCAGACCCAAAAATCCCATTTCGGTCAGGCTCTAATAATGTGTATGAGGAGATGGTGCATCACTGTCTGATTCACAACTGAGCTGATACCACCAGTCTGTCTGATTCACAACTGAGCTGATACCACCAGTCTGTCTGATTCACAACTGAGCTGATACCACCAGTCTGTCTGATTCACAACTGAGCTGATACCACCAGTCTGTCTGATTCACAACTGAGCTGATACCACCAGTCTGACTGATTCAGTGTGTGCGTGTTACCTTGATTGAGTGTGCGCTGGCTTGACAAGGACCTTTCAAAGGCAGTTTGCGCACATAGGGTATTCATGTGGCGCATGCACTTTCATGAATTCACGCACATGCAGGCCGGCTAGCTCTGTTCAGGTATTCACCTTGGCTCCCCAACGGCAGTGTAGGGAATATCAATTAGCAGATTTGCCCTGTCTGGTCCTATGGAGAGTGAAACATGTGTCTGGCCCAGTCTAAGCATCTGCCTAGATGTATTTGTACTGGCTCCCTTGGTTCCCTCTCCCTCTCCCTCTCCCTGTTTGGAGAGAGCGATTAGGCGACGAGGCTGGAGGAGAGACAAAGGAACTTAAACACAAACAGTCATTTTACATGCTGCTGTCATTTTGAATTACTTCAGTGTCTTTCTTCATGACTTGGAGTCATACTGGGATGTTTACCCCCAGAACGAAGCAGATAATTGTCGTACAATGTTCCACTCATTATCTTCTACTAAACAGAATAATGACTGTGTCTCCTAATGTTTTAGGGAGCGCTCTGTAGCGTTTTGTAAACGCTTCTGTGCAAGGCTTTTTCGTGTAGATGTGTTTTTGTAAACGCTTCTGTTTGTTTATTTCTGGTCTTGTGTGTTTGCCAGTGTTCATTTCGTCAACAAAAATAGTGACTAAAATATTAGTCACACCTATTTTTTCAGTGGCAATTGACGAGACTATGGCTGACTAAATAGTCCCTAAAAAAAACTATAACTTAATAAGGAAAATTATTATTGATTTCAGTTGACGGAGACGAGACTATATTATCTCTGTGACTAAATTCTGACTACTAAGTGGACTGACCAAGAGTCTTGAAAAGATTGAGAGCTTTTCAGTGATAAGCACAATTAATATTAGCAGCACAGATGTTCTGTTCAGCAGTGGGAAGGACACGCCACACCCGGAACGCCCAGCCTACATCAGCTTGTGAGCTGCGGGGGAGCAAGCGATGAGTGTGGGCAGAAAGGCTCTGCTCCGGCTCCACCTCCGATTACACATCACACAGGCGACTCTCTTGCTTCCTCGTAGCTAACCAGTCCCCACCAGTCTTCTAGTTAGATACCATTCGCCTGGTTAAGAAACACAAGCTGCTTTACGAAATTAAAAACAATAACGGAATTGAGTTTAATAGTAAAACAACAGTCTACTGTAGCTATATTTTTCTCTCCCTTGAGTATAGACAAGTGTATGAATTTGTAGTCTCGTTCAACCCTCGCACTTTTCTCCACTACATTTCATAGCCAGGTTATGTAACCAATGTACTAGCAAAGTCTCCCTCTTTTCCTCAGAGAAATCGTTGAAAATATACAGTTTTTACTTTCTATCATGCATTGGTGGACCACATTTTACATTAATAAAACGTATCGGACCGGACCATTAACAGTTTGTTTAGGATAAACCTTGTTCAGTCATGTTACCTCATTCGCTGACTGTAGCTAACAACCTTGGGGTGCATTCAACAGGAATCAATGTTTTGGAACGTTCTGATAGAAATATGCTATGTAGAACAAACATGCCTCTCTAACATGTTGAATAAGGAACAACTTTGGCTCTCTTCAGGGCATTTCTATCTGCAACATTCTAGAACGTTTTTCAACTGAACGTAGCCATGGTAACATTACCAATGGTCTATATGCAAACACTTGCTGGCACATAAAGAAAGGAAAATGGATAGTAAACAATTTATTGACTAAATCCTCTTGGCATTACACTATATCTGACTGGGTTAATAACTCCTCTATATCTGACTGGGTTAATAACTCCTCTATATCTGACTGGGTTAATAACTCCTCTATATCTGACTGGGTTAATAACTCCTCTATATCTGACTGGGTTAATAACTCCTCTATATCTGACTGGGTTAATAACTCCTCTATATCTGACTGGGTAAATAACTCCTCTATATCTGACTGGGTAAATAACTCCTCTATATCTGACTGGGTTAATAACTCCTCTATATCTGACTGGGTGAATAAATCCTCTATATCTGACTGGGTGAATAACTCATCTATATCTGACTGGGTAAATAACTCCTCTATATCTGACTGGGTTAATAACTCCTCTATATCTGACTGGGTAAATAACACCTCTATATCTGACTGGGTAAATAACTCCTCTATATCTGACTGGGTAAATAACTCCTCTATATCTGACTGGGTTAATAACTCCTCTATATCTGACTGGGTGAATAAATCCTCTATATCTGACTGGGTGAATAACTCATCTATATCTGACTGGGTAAATAACTCCTCTATATCTGACTGGGTTAATAACTCCTCTATATCTGACTGGGTAAATAACACCTCTATATCTGACTGGGTAAATAACTCCTCTATATCTGACTGGGTTAATAACTCCTCTATATCTGACTGGGTAAATAACACCTCTATATCTGACTGGGTAAATAACTCCTCTATATCTTACTGGGTGAATAAATCCTCTATATCTGACTGGGTGAATAACTCCTCTTGTCATTACACTATATCTGACTGGGTGAATAACTCATCTATATCTGACTGGGTAAATAACTCCTCTATATCTGACTGGGTTAATAACTCCTCTATATCTGACTGGGTAAATAACACCTCTATATCTGACTGGGTAAATAACTCCTCTATATCTGACTGGGTGAATAACTCCTCTATATCTGACTGGGTGAATAACTCCTCTTGTCATTACACTATATCTGACTGGTAAATAACTCCTCTATATCTGACTGGGTAAATAACTCTTCTATATCTGACTGGGTGAATAACTCCTCTTGTCATTACACTATATCTGACTGGTAAATAACTCCTCTATATCTGACTGGGTAAATAACTCCTCTATATCTGACTGGGTGAATAACTCCTCTTGTCATTACACTATATCTGACTGGTAAATAACTCCTCTATATCTGACTGGGTAAATAACTCCTCTATATCTGACTGGGTGAATAACTCCTCTTGTCATTACACTATATCTGACTGGTAAATAACTCCTCTATATCTGACTGGGTAAATAACTCCTCTATATCTGACTGGGTTAATAACTCCTCTATATCTGACTGGGTAAATAACTCCTCTATATCTGACTGGGTAAATAACTCCTCTATATCTGACTGGGTAAATAACTCCTCTATATCTGACTGGGTGAATAACTCCTCTATATCTGACTGGGTGAATAACTCCTCTTGTCATTACACTATATCTGACTGGGTTAATAACTCCTCTATATCTGACTGGGTGAATAACTCCTCTATATCTGACTGGGTGAATAACTCCTCTATATCTGACTGGGTGAATAACTCCTCTTGTCATTACACTATATCTGACTTTATTTTGAGTTAATATGTTCCCAGTGACTCAGAGTACTTGGACCAGGACTCGAGCACAGGGGCTCGGACTTCAGCCATATGGACTCGTGACTCGACTATTGATGACTCGGACTCGAGCACAGGGGACTTTTGACTCAAGGTTTTGTGACTTGACTACATCACTGAGCAGAACAGCCATCAGCTCCCATTCAAAGTTATTATTGTAAAACTTCTGTACATCAGAGTGGTGTCTATGGAACGTTGATAACAAAGACTTTGTCCCTCTCTCTCTCTCTCTCTTTCTCTCTGTGTCTCTCCGTCTCGCTCTCTCTCTCTGTCGCTCTCTCGCTGTCTCTCTCTCTCTCTCTGTGTCTCTCTCTCTCTGTCTCTCTCCGTCTCGCTCTCTGTCGCTCTCTCTCGTTCTCTCTCTAGACTACATTTTTTTAAAGAGTGCCAAAATGAATGCTGGTGTGTGTTTCACTGTGTCACAGTGTTCCTATGTGTGCACATGTCTGAACGGTGTGGATGCTTATGCGTAAGAATCCTGTTGCCCAGGGGGACATAGAGCTGTAGAACCCTCCCGATCTCATCAGCACAGCTCAAATGGTTTTCCTCCCCGTGCTTGGTCATGCTTAAGTTGAGCCTCTCTATATTTAATTTATTTATTTATTTATCCATTATTTTACCAGGTAAGTTGACTGAGAACACGTTCTCATTTGCAGCAACGACCTGGGGAATAGTTACAGGGGATGAATGAACCAATTGTAAACTGGGGATTATTAGGTGACCATGATGGTTTGAGGGCCAGATTGGGAATTTAGCCAGGACACCGAGGTTAACACCCCTACTCTTAAGATAAGTGCCATGGGATCTTTAATGACCTCAGAGAGTCAGGACACCTGTTTAGCATCCCATCCGAAAGACGGCACCCTACACAGGGCAGTGTCCCCAATCACTGCCCTGGGGCATTGGGATCTTTTTTAGACCAGAGGAAAGAGTGCCTCCTACTGGCCCTCCAACACCACTTACAGCAGCATCTGGTCTCCCATCCAGGAACTGACCAGGACCAACCCTGCTTAGCTTCAGAAGCAAGTCAGCAGTGGTATGTAGGGTGGTATGCTGCTGGCATATATGGTCTATATGCTGTTACCAAGGCCACAGTGTACTACTACTATATGAGGGTGGCAGGTAGCCTAGTGGTTAGAGCGTTGGACTAGTAACTGAAAGGTTGAAAGATCGAATCCCTTTTTAGCTCCACAGATAAATTATTAGACTGTATTAGTAATTGAAATACTTGGATGGCTCACAACTTCCTCCAGCTAAATCAAGACAAGGACTTGTTGTTGGAGCCAAAAAACCAACAATTTTTCATTTTTTACATGTTTTATTTGACCTTTATTTCACTAGGCTTGTAACCGTGTAGCGTGTTATGTTGCATTCATGCCTGAAAGGTGCTCTATGAAGCTTGATTTGATCTGATGGAGGCCTGGATGTAATAGAGACTTTAGGTTCATATGTTATCAACGCTTACAGTGCATTCGGAGAGTATTCAGACCCCTTCACTTTTTCCACATTTTGTTAAGTTACAACTTTATTATAAAATGTATTAAATTGTTTTTCCCCACACCAACCAACACACAATACCCCATACTGACAAAGCAAAAGCAGGTTTACAGAATTTTGAGCAAATGTATAAAATTAAAAATTAAAATAAAACACATTTAAATAAGTATTCAGACCCTTTGCTCAGTACTTTGTTGAAGCATCTTTGGCAGAGATTACAGCCTCGAGTCTTCTTGGGTATGACGCTACAAGCTTGGCACACCTGTAACGTAACAAAATGTGGAAAAGGGGATGGGGTCTAGATTATTTCTGAATGCTTTTATCAACACTTTCCTGACCTTTCCTGATGTCTGTCACATCGTAGATTAGAAAAGTCTTATGCAATGACCTGTCTTGCCATCAAGGATGCGGTGCAGTAACTGTGCTGTGTGTGTGTGTGTGTGTGTGTGTGTGTGTGTGTGTGTGCGTGCGTGCGTGCGTGTGTGTGTCAGAGAGATAAATAACTCCAATCCAGAGGGCAGAGGACCCAGTAAGTCAGTGTTCCCCAACTGGCGGCCCACTAGTTGTATTTGGACCTTGGGTGATTTTATTTGGCCCCCTAAGTTTTCTGAGCAAATTGTTTTATTTATTGGACATATAAAAAAAAATATATGTAAAAACACCAGCCAATCAGCTCCATGTGATTTTAATTTGGGAAATCTGTTCCCAAAGTATTCCCACACCCAATAGAGAGACGTGATCGTATAAAAATTGAGTTTTGGAAGGATGATGTTTCAGTGAAACATTTCATCTGTTTGAGCATTGTTGCAGTCGATTTATTTTGTAATTATGTTCCCGGGCCCCTGACCGCTCCAGAAAAAAAAAAATCTGAATTTAGTTGATGACGCCTGCAGTAAGCGTTGCCATGATGAATGTGGATCATCCTTGTGTGTGTATGTCTAGTGTCATGCCAGTATACAGTGTTCAGTAGATGATGCCTAAGTCCTTCCAAAAGCTGACGGTCCAGCCTGACACCATATGGAATTACGTTTGATTAATTGCCTGGGTTTTTTATTTATTTCTGCCTTTTTGAAGTTGCCTTGTTGAATATAAGCCTTTGTGGTGATCAGATCCACACTTGAGTCACACACCAAATGAGCAGCTTTTAGCATGAACAAGAATGGCTCCTTTCTTCGACAGCTGAGTGCAATGAAACTCCATGGCGTCCACTCTCACTAAATCACTCCAGACATTCTATGGATGGCCAGCAGCTTCCTTGATGTGTCGCTGAGGGGGATCATTCCTTTGGAAGGCTTTCCAGGTGAGCTGGAGGTGTAATGACTGTCTTTTAATGGGACTATGTTTGCCTTGAGGATCGATCTAGTCATCTGAGGAACCAGAAAGAAATAGCCAAGAAAGTAGTCAGGATATTCATTGGTAGTTTTGAGTGTCAGTGTTGTAGCGGGTAGTCAAGGATCCCGGTTTTGGGTTTCCTCATAGTTAACGTTGACATTTTCTGGTGGCAAGTGGGGTTTCCTCATCTGATGCAATGATGGTACTTGAAGAAGCCAATGGGCTCAACATCCACGTGAAGATGTTAGTATCTCTCTGTCATGTTATCACCTCTCATAACAAAAATGCAAGGGTCAGAAGATGGATTATATGCTGTTTAGCCACCTTAATAGAGCTTGAGGTGTGTCTAAGGGCTATTTGACCAATAAGGAGAGTGATGGAGTGCTGCATCAGATGACCTGGCTTCCACAATCACCCGACCTCAACCCAATTGAGATGGTTTGGGATGAGTTAGACCACAGAGTGAAGGAAAAGCAACCAACAAGTGCTCAGCATATGTGGGAACTCCTTCAAGACTGTTGGAATAGCATTCCAGGTGAAGCTGGTTGAGAGAATGCCAAGAGTGTGCAAAGCTGTCATCAAGGCAAAGGGTGGCTACTTTGAAGAATCTAAAATCTAAAATATATTTTGATTTGTTTAATTATTTTTGTAGGTTACTACATGATTCCATATGTGTTATTTCATAGTGTTGATTTCTCCACTATTATTCTACAATGTATAAAATAATAAAAATATAGAACAACCCTTTTGACTGGCTTCACACGTGACCGCCACAATGTCATCACATCTCCAGATAATGACTTCCCTCACAATGATATCAGCCTCATAGACCCTAGGAGTGATGGATGATTCTAATCAGATGCCCTATTCATGATTTATTAACGTCCTTCTACTGAAGGGTTTCAAAATGGCTGCCTGTTTTACCTTTTTACCCTTGCTGTTCAGTGAATGGGGAGACTGAGACACAGAGCTGGCTGTTGAGGAGTGTGTTGGCTTCAGCGGATTTCTAGGTCCCAACGTTCTCGTAGTACTCCACAGATCACCTCTGACATGAAAATGGAGCACAGTTGATGAGGTTGTTTAGAGAGGTGAGGGTGAAAGGAGCACATTGGATATCAAATATCTTCGCTGAGTAAGATATCAAGTTTATATGTGATTTATTCAGACATGTTCTTTAAAGCTCATCGTTGTTTGTGCTGTGGACTATAGAGACGAAGCCTCAAGTCGTCCTGCCTTGTCTACTTCAATTCTCTTTGTCTTGTCGTGGGTGGCAGGTAGCCTAGCAGTGTGTTGGGACAGTTATCGAAAGGTTGCTAGTTCGAATCCCCAAGGTGAAAAAGATCTGTTGATGTGCCACACTTCCAATCCACACATGTATGTATATAATACACACTGGTACATGTGTGAAGTAGAACAAATTTAAGCACCCGCCAAATTACTATATTGTGTAGTCTCACTGGATTTGGGTCTTAATCTTGATACTAGCCATCACGGATCCGGGATCGTGAATACAGCCTCAAGCTCATTACCATAACGCAACGTTAACTATTCATGAAAATCGCAAATGAAATGAAATAAATATAATAGCTCTCAAGCTTAGCCTTTTGTTAACAACACTGTCATCTCAGATTTTCAAAATATGCTTTTCAACCATAGCAAAACAAGCATTTGTGTAACAGTATTGATAGCTAGCGTAGCATTTAGCGTAGCATTTAGCGTAGCATTCAGCAGGCAACATTTTCACAAAAACAAGAAAAGCATTCAAATAAAATCATTTACCTTTGAAGAACTTCGGATGTTTTCAATGAGGAGACTCTCAGTTAGATAGCAAATGTTCAGTTTTTCCAAAAATATTCTTTGTGTAGGAGAAATCGCTCCGTTTTGTTCAAAACCGAAAAAAATAAATAAATAAATAAATAAATAAATTCTGTCATCAAAACGCCAAACTTTTTTCCAAATTAACTCCATAATATCGATAATATGTTTTTCACATATCTCTTCGATGATATATAGTTCGTGGAAGTCTGCTTTCTCCTCTGAATCCCATGGAAGAATGCTTGCAGCTGAAGATTACGCACCAATTTCGACAAAGGACACCGGGCGGACACCTGGTAAATGTAGTCTCTTATGGCCAATCTTCCAATGATATGCCTACAAATACGTCACAATGCTGCAGACACCTTAGGGAAACGGCAGAAAGTGTAGGCTCGTTCCTGGCGCATTCACAGCCATATAAGGAGACAATGGAAAACAGCGCCTCAAAAATTTTGCTCACTTCCTGTTTGAAGTTTCATCTTGGTTTCGCCTGTAGCATCAGTTCTGGGGCACTCACAGACAATATCTTTGCAGATTTGGAAACGTCAGAGTGTTTTCTTTCCAAAGCTGTCAATTATATGCATAGCCGAGCATCTTTTCGTGACAAAATATTGCGCTTAAAACGGGCACGTTTTTTTATCCAATAATGAAATAGCGCCCCCATATTTTCAAGAGGTTAATTAATTAGTCCACCTATTGGTTTCTCTGTTTTTCCTCAGTTCTCCTCTTCTGAAGTTTGTGGAGCACCATATATGGTCATGTAAGGCGTCTCCGCTAGCAATAGGTTTTTCTGTTGACTCAACATGGGTCTCCTCCCCCTCTCTATCCCCCCTTGCTCCAAGATCCCCCACTTCAGACAGCCCGTTGCTCTCTAATTGCTCATTTGGGTGCTTCGACAAAACAATTGGAGACGTATTACCAAAGGTAGGGGTTTCAGGTGTGCAGTAATTGAAGTAGGGTCAGGTGGTAAGTGGACCGTCCTGCTTCCTCTCACACAAATCATCTGGGCTTTGCTCTGGCTGATTATACTGAGACTTTTCAAAATGGCTAATTTCAGATCTCATAACAGTGTATGGAGCTAATAGACTTTTAAGCAAATGGGGGGGGGGGGGGTTATAGGATGGAAATATGACAGTCAACGATATCTCATCCATGGTATGTAGTGGATGAGCTGTTTTACTGGGTTGTAGCTGACACTGCACAGCTGAAATAGTATGGGGGGGGGGTTATAGGATGGAAATATGACAGTCAACGATATCTCATCCATGGTATGTAGTGGATGAGCTGTTTTACTGGGTTGTAGCTGACACTGCACAGCTGAAATAGTATGGGGGGGGGGGTTATAGGATGGAAATATGACAGTCAACGATATCTCATCCATGGTATGTAGTGGATGAGCTGTTTTACTGGGTTGTAGCTGACACACTGCACAGCTGAAATAGTATGGGGGGGGGGGGGGGGGTTATAGGATGGAAATATGACAGTCAACGATATCTCATCCATGGTATGTAGTGGATGAGCTGTTTTACTGGGTTGTAGCTGACACACTGCACAGCTGAAATAGTATGCATTTCTGTATTACTCTACAAACCCCTGGAATCATATTGATTTAGTTGGTTATTTAGCCATGAAGATACGGATCTATTTAAACATGAAGGAGCTATTTGCTCTTTGCATTTTAGATTTCTTGGTGTATTGGTTCCATTAGGTCATTCTCCTGTCCATCTGTGTAATGTCATCAGCCCTTTAGCTCTGTATCCTCAGGTCAGTAAACATACGATACACTAACACATGGCCTTTCTGTCACCTACTGGCAGTAACTATTGTTAGTCCTACAGCTAGAGCCTGAGGCATTGTGGGAACCTTAGGGGAGGTTAGGGCCTGACACATTGTGGGAACATTACGGAACGTTAGGGTTCAGGGCCTGAGGCGTTGTGGGAACATTAGGGAATGTTAGGGTTCAGGGCCTGAGGCATTGTGGGAACATTAGGGAATGTTAGGGTTCAGGGCCTGAGGCATTGCGGGAACATTAGGGAACGTTAGGGCCTGACACATTGTGGGAACATTAGAGAACGTTAGGGTTCAGGGCCTGAGACGTTGTGGGAACATTAGTGTTCAGGGACTGAGGTGTTGTGGGAAATCTCGGGAACGTTAGGGTTTAGGGCCCGAGGCGTTGTGGAAACGCTAGGGCCTGAGGCCACTAATTTCTCCTCTGGTGTGGAGCGGGCCAGTACCCCAGATGGCCTGCCCTGTAATGAGGGTGGGTGAGGGATGGGACCCGCTTCTGGAGAGGGGGGCGTTGCCAGTCAGGGGGATGGAAGGGGGCAGAGCTTCAGGGATATGTCCAGGAAAAAAGAGTGGTAAATGTGAGTTTGTGTGTTTCACATACTGCACATTGCTAGAACATTCTGTTGAGTTTGTTAGATTTGGGATATGGTGATTGTGTGTCCTCTTGATGACCTATTTCACCCATATTCTACCCAAGGCTTAGTCGGGTCTTGTCCCTCCATTGAAAGTGTCAAGGCTGCAGAGCTTGTTTCAGCTGATGTGACAATGCTAATTAGGCTTTCTCTGGGTGACTGTGCCGCCATATCTCAGTGTGTCCAGCCCTGGGTCTAATGCAGAAGGACAGACAGACAGACCGGCCTGCCTGCTTCACGCTCACAGCCATATTTTACTAGAAGACCATACTTAATTAGACAAGCCATATTTTACTAGAAGACAATACTTAATTAGACAAGCCATATTTTACTAGAAGATCATACTTAATTAGACAAGCCATATTTTACTAGAAGACCATACTTAATTAGACAAGCCATATTTTACTAGAAGACAATACTTAATTAGACAAGCCATATTTTACTAGAAGACCATACTTAATTAGACAAGCCATATTTTACTAGAAGACCATACTTAATTAGACAAGCCATATTTTACTAGAAGACCATACTTAATTAGACAAGCCATATTTTACTAGAAGACCATACTTAATTAGACAAGCCATATTTTACTAGAAGACCATACTTAATTAGACAAGCCATATTTTACTAGAAGACCATACTTAATTAGACAAGCCATATTTTACTAGAAGACCATACTTAATTAGACAAGCCATATTTTACTAGAAGATCATACTTAATTAGACAAGCCATATTTTACTAGAAGACCATACTTAATTAGACAAGCCATATTTTACTAGAAGACAATACTTAATTAGACAAGCCATATTTTACTAGAAGACCATACTTAATTAGACAAGCCATATTTTACTAGAAGACCATACTTAATTAGACAAGCCATATTTTACTAGAAGACCATACTTAATTAGACAAGCCATATTTTACTAGAAGACCATACTTAATTAGACAAGCCATATTTTACTAGAAGACCATACTTAATTAGACAAGCCATATTTTACTAGAAGACCATACTTAATTAGACAAGCCATATTTTACTAGAAGACCATACTTAATTAGACAAGCCATATTTTACTAGAAGACCATACTTAATTAGACAAGCCATATTTTACTAGAAGACCATACTTAATTAGACAAGCCATATTTTACTAGAAGACCATACTTAATTAGACAAGCCATATTTTACTAGAAGACCATACTTAAAATTAGACAAGCCATATTTTACTAGAATACCATACTTAATTAGACAAGCCATATTTTACTAGAAGACCATACTTAATTAGACAAGCCATATTTTACTAGAAGACAATACTTAATTAGACAAGCCATATTTTACTAGAATACCATACTTAATTAGACAAGCCATATTTTACTAGAATACCATACTTAATTAGACAAGCCATATTTTACTAGAAGACCATACTTAATTAGACAAGCCATATTTTACTAGAAGACCATACTTAATTAGACAAGCCATATTTTACTAGAAGACCATACTTAATTAGACAAGCCATATTTTACTAGAAGACCATACTTAATTAGACAAGCCATATTTTACTAGAAGACCATACTTAATTAGACAAGCCATATTTTACTAGAAGACCATACTTAATTAGACAAGCCATATTTTACTAGAAGACCATACTTAATTAGACAAGCCATATTTTACTAGAAGACCATACTTAATTAGACAAGCCATATTTTACTAGAAGACCATACTTAATTAGACAAGCCATATTTTACTAGAAGACCATACTTAATTAGACAAGCCATATTTTACTAGAAGACAATACTTAATTAGACAAGCCATATTTTACTAGAAGACCATACTTAATTAGACAAGCCATATTTTACTAGAAGACCATACTTAATTAGACAAGCCATATTTTACTAGAAGACCATACTTAAAATTAGACAAGCCATATTTTACTAGAATACCATACTTAATTAGACAAGCCATATTTTACTAGAAGACCATACTTAATTAGACAAGCCATATTTTACTAGAAGACAATACTTAATTAGACAAGCCATATTTTACTAGAATACCATACTTAATTAGACAAGCCATATTTTACTAGAAGACCATACTTAATTAGACAAGCCATATTTTACTAGAAGACCATACTTAATTAGACAAGCCATATTTTACTAGAAGACCATACTTAATTAGACAAGCCATATTTTACTAGAAGACCATACTTAATTAGACAAGCCATATTTTACTAGAAGACCATACTTAATTAGACAAGCCATATTTTACTAGAAGACCATACTTAATTAGACAAGCCATATTTTACTAGAAGACCATACTTAATTAGACAAGCCATATTTTACTAGAATACCATACTTAATTAGACAAGCCATATTTTACTAGAAGACCATACTTAATTAGACAAGCCATATTTTACTAGAAGACCATACTTAATTAGACAAGCCATATTTTACTAGAAGACCATACTTAATTAGACAAGCCATATTTTACTAGAAGACCATACTTAATTAGACAAGCCATATTTTACTAGAAGACCATACTTAATTAGACAAGCCATATTTTACTAGAAGACCATACTTAATTAGACAAGCCATATTAGACAAGCCATATTTTACTAGAAGACAATACTTAATTAGACAAGCCATATTTTACTAGAAGACAATACTTAATTAGACAAGCCATATTTTACTAGAAGACCATACTTAATTAGACAAGCCATATTTTACTAGAAGACCATACTTAATTAGACAAGCCATATTTTACTAGAAGACCATACTTAATTAGACAAGCCATATTTTACTAGAAGACCATACTTAATTAGACAAGCCATATTTTACTAGAAGACCATACTTAATTAGACAAGCCATATTTTACTAGAAGACCATACTTAATTAGACAAGCCATATTTTACTAGAAGACCATACTTAATTAGACAAGCCATATTTTACTAGAAGACCATACTTAATTAGACAAGCCATATTTTACTAGAATACCATACTTAATTAGACAAGCCATATTTTACTAGAAGACCATACTTAATTAGACAAGCCATATTTTACTAGAAGACCATACTTAATTAGACAAGCCATATTTTACTAGAAGACCATACTTAATTAGACAAGCCATATTTTACTAGAAGACCATACTTAATTAGACAAGCCATATTTTACTAGAAGACCATACTTAATTAGACAAGCCATATTTTACTAGAAGACCATACTTAATTAGACAAGCCATATTTTACTAGAAGACCATACTTAATTAGACAAGCCATATTTTACTAGAAGACCATACTTAATTAGACAAGCCATATTTTACTAGAAGACCATACTTAATTAGACAAGCCATATTTTACTAGAAGACCATACTTAATTAGACAAGCCATATTTTACTAGAAGACCATACTTAATTAGACAAGCAGAGCATCATAAAACATTTGCAGTGACCAAAGGGTCTTTAAAAACCACTGCCACTTTTTCCCCTGTGAAGATAAAGATTTTGTTCTTTACTCAGAACAAGATACTGTATGGTTTGTAGAATGAAGGTGACACTATGTACTGTACTAGTGCAATATGTAGCCTAAATGAAATGGAAGTAGTTGTGTGTCTTCGTGTAGGCTGGTATATGTGTAACTGCGTAGGTTTGTGTTGGTGCATACATACATGTTTTAGGAACGCAATAATTGTGTGTGAATTTTTCTGTCTGTCTGGGAGTCTGTCTCTCTGTCCATGACAATATTGAGAGATGGACCTTAAGAGATGGTCATGGTCATTTTGGTTGTGGTTTTGCCTCAGCTCTGCTGATTGGTTTGATTGCACATGACACCACAGCATGGTATTAACACAACATGACAACAAAATGGTGGCAAAGTAACAGCACAAAGGCAAGAAGGTAGAGACAACAATACATCACGTGAAGCTGCCACAACTGTCAGTAAGTGTCCATGATTGAGTCCTGATTAAAGGATATTGTGTGTGTGTGTATTGTGGTTAATCACTTAAAATGTTTGTCATCCGGTTTGGTCATCGGCCCTGTTCTGTGGTGGTACTTGAGGTCAATATTTGAGGTCAGCAAGGCATTTGATGATAACTTCTGTCGTGACGTGACTGTCATTAATCTGATGACTGCTATTTATCGAATAATTACCTACTACTTTTAATTATCACTCGATTGAATTAATCATGTAACAATCAACTCATTAGGAATTTGGGGCACCACGGGAAAAGTTGTTTAACGAGTTACTGTCTCCCGACTTAAACTCTAAAGATATACAGATCTCTTACATCAATAACAGTCAATAATTAATTATTACCTCATCAGTCTCATTCTGAACGTTGCGTAATTGTTGGATATCTGCACGAACCCTAACCTAAGTGGTGAATCAGCAATACACAAATTGGCTTAATTATTTCTTTACAAACTAACTAAATCATCACACAGAATATGTAAACACACAGCATAGGTTATTGATTACATGCATAATACAATGAAAACATGTCCCTAGTGGACTAACAAAAGTATGACCGTTTGGTTACGCAATGGAAAGAGCGGGGTATGTAAGGAGAGGGAGAGACAAAGAGTCATCTTATCGTACATACATTTGGAAACTACGCTCACCGTAACCAGAATACTTACACCCTAACAACCGCTCATTCGAATTAGAAATGCAATATATATTTACACATAGATGTCTTTCTCTGTTGAAACTACTCTATCCGTCTATGGGAAGTGGTTCGATATAAGTCTCTGGTTGTCTACCAGAGGTCACAATGTCCTTCTTAGTTGTAGCCTTCTTCTGTCTTGGGGTGTTCGTTATAAAAGCTATCTGTCAGCCATGTGCCGAGCTGATCTGGCACCTTTAATCCTGATCTGGCACCTTTAATCCTCAGCAAGGAGAGAGAGTCATGACACTTCATTGACATGATCGGTATGGTTCTAAAATATGTTGTGTTTTCTCTCTCTCTCTCTCTCTCTCTCTCTCTCTCTCTCTCTCTCTCTCTCTCTTTCTCCCTCTCTCTCTCTCTCTCTCTTTCTCTCTCTCACACAGTAAAATCCAATAAGATGGACAAACCAGAGAAAGAGGAGAAGATGGACAACTTCGAGAAGTTGGACCAATTTAAGATGCTCGATAAACTAGACAAAGTGGAGAAGAAGGATACGACTGCGAAGACTGAAGCGTCAGTGAAGGTGGAGTACGCAGTCCCACTGGACAAAGAAGAGAAGATAGATCAAATGGACAAGGCAGAGAAAACAGAAAAGCTGGAGCCAACAGATAAGGCAGAAAACACAGATGAAGAAGAGAAATCAGAGAAGATGGATAAAATGGACAAGGACAAGAAGACTGACATGGTAGAGAAGATGGATATGGTGCAAAAGACCGAAAAAGAAGAAAAAACTGAGAAGATGGATAAGGATGAGAAGACTGACAAGGTAGAGAAGATGGATAAGGTGGAAACACCTGAGAAGACAGAACAGAAAGAACAGAGTATTGAAAAAGTGGAGAAGACCCCAGAAAAACAGGAGACATTGGTGAAGTCGAACACATTTGACAAGATGGAAACACAGTCTGACGAGGAGAAGACAGCCCATGTTGGAAAGGTAACAGTAACAACTGAGAAACAAACAGACAGAGCAGAGAAGCCCACAGACAAAGTGGAGGAGGAGAAGACAGAGAAAACAGACAAGGTGTGGGAGGAGGAGAAGAAGAAGACAGAGAAAACAGACAAGGTGGAGGAGGAGAAGAAGACAGAGAAAACAGACAAGCTGGAGGAGGAGGAGGAGAAGAAGAAGAAGACAGAGAAAACAGACAAGGTGTTGGAGGAGGAGGAGAAGAAGAAAAAGACAGAGAAAACAGACAAGGTGGAGGAGGAGAAGAAGACAGATAAAACAGACAGGGAGGAGGAGGAGAAGAAGACAGAGAAAACAGACAAGGTGGTGGAGGAGAAGAAGACAGAGAAAACAGACAGGGAGGAGGAGGAGAAGAAGACAGAGAAAACAGACAAGGTGGAGGAGGAGGAGAAGAAGAAAAAGACAGAGAAAACAGACAAGGTGGAGGAGGAGAAGAAGACAGAGAAAACAGACAGGGAGGAGGAGGAGAAGAAGACAGAGAAAACAGACAAGGTGGTGGAGGAGGAGAATAAGAAAAAGACAGAGAAAACAGACAAGGTGGAGGAGGAGGAGAAGAAGAAAAAGTCAGAGAAAACAGACAAGGTGGAGGATGAGAAATCCGAGAAAAAAGAGCTTAAAAGTCCTGAGAGGAAAACGGACAAGATAGCAGAGACAGCTGATAAGGCCAAAAAAACTGCAAGTAAACCTTCAACCAATGGGAGCGGTGCTGCACCAAGCCGGGACCTGCCAAGTCCAGACAAGAAGACCAAGGTAGGCCAGAGTCAAGGTTTAAAGTGGAACATTATCAAATCTTACATCATTCTTGCTGCTAACGCTGCTGCTTCTTCTTCTTTATTTGTCCATATAGTAGTGGGATAAGACTAAAAGTAGTCCATGGAACTCACTTTCATTTAAGTAATATCAGTCATAACATTATTATCAGAACAATAAAAAGATTTTGGTCCTTGTTGTTTTAGTGCAGATTTGAACTCGATGTAACTTCTTCATTGAGTGTTTGTTTTTGTCAGGCACACAGTTCCATTTGTTGGTATTCTGTTGATTATGGTTAGGGCTGCGTCTGCTGCTGTTATCCTGCTGCTGTTATTCTGCTGTTGTTATCCTGCTGCTGTTATCCTGCTGCTGTTATCCTGCTGCTGTGATTCTGCTGTTGTTATCCTGCTGCTGTTATCCTGCTGCTGTTATCCTGTTATCCTGCTGCTGTTATCCTGCTGCTGTTATCCTGCTGCTGTTATTCTGCTGCTGTTATCCTGCTGTTGTTATCCTGCTGCTGTTATCCTGTTATCCTGCTGCTGTTATTCTGCTGCTGTTATCCTGTTATCCTGCTGTTGTTATCCTGCTGCTGTTATCCTGCTGCTGTTATTCTGCTGCTGTTATTCTGCTGCTGTTATCCTGTTGCTGTTATCCTGTTATCCTGCTGCTGTTATCCTGTTGCTTTTAACCTGCTGCTGTTATCCTGTTGTTGTTATCCTGTTGCTGTTATCCTGCTGCTGTTATCCTGCTGCTGTTATCCTGTTGTTGTTATCCTGTTGCTGTTATCCTGCTGCTGTTATCCTGCTGCTGTTATCCTGTTGATGTTAACATGCTGCTGTTATCCTGTTGCTGTTATCCTGTTTCTATTATCCTGCTGCTGTTATCCTGCTTCTGTTGCTTTCTCCTGCTGTTATCCTGCTGCTGTTATCCTGTTGCTTTTAACCTGCTGCTGTTATCCTGCTGCTGTTATCCTGTTGCTGTTATCCTGTTGCTGTTATCCTGTTGCTGTTATCCTGCTGCTGTTATCCTGTTACTGTTAACATGCTGATGTTATCCTGCTGCTGTTATCCTGTTATCCTGTTGCTGTTATCCTGTTTCTATTATCCTGCTGCTGTTATCCTGCTTATGTTGCTTTCTCCTGCTGTTATCCTGCTGCTGGTATCCTGCTGCTATTATCCTGTTTCTGTTATCCTGCTGCTGTTATCCTGTTATCCTGTTGCTGTTATCCTGCTGATGTTAACCTGCTGCTGTTATCCTGTTGCTGTTATCCTGTTGCTGTTATCCTGTTATCCTGTTGCTCTTTATCCTGTAGCTGTTATCCTGTTTCTGTTATCCTGTTGCTGTTATCCTGTTATCCTGTTGCTGTTATCCTGTTTCTGCTATCCTGTTTCTGTTATCCTGTTTCTGTTATCCTGCTGCTGTTATCCTGCTGCTGTTAACCTACTACTCTTAACCTGCTACTCTTAACCTGCTACTGTTAACCTGCTACTGTTAACCTGCTGCTGTTATCCTGTTGCTGCTATCCTGTTTCTGGTATCCTGCTGCTGTTATTCTGTTACTGTTAACCTGCTACTGTTACCCTGCTGCTGTTATCCTGTTGCTGTTATCCTGTTTCTGTTAACCTGTTGCTGTTATCCTGCTGCTGTTATCCTCCTGCTGTTAACCTGTTGCTGTTATGCTGTTTCTGGTATCCTGCTGCTGTTATCCTGTTGCTGTTATCCTGCTACTGTTAACCTGTTGCTGTTATCCTGCTACTGTTAACCTGCTGCTGTTAACCTGTTGCTGTTAACCTGTTGCTGTTATCCTGTTTCTGTTATCCTGCTGCTGTTAACCTGCTGCTGTTATCCTGTTGCTGTTATCCTGTTATCCTGCTGCTGTTAACCTGCTGCTGGTATCCTGTTATCCTGTTTATGTTATCCTGCTGCTGCTAACCTGCTGCTGGTGTCCTGTTGCTGTTATCCTGTTTATGTTATACTGCTGCTGTTAACCTGCTGCTGGTATCCTGTTATCCTGTTTATGTTATCCTGCTGCTGTTAACCTGCTGCTGGTATCCTGCTGCTGTTATCCTGTTTATGTTGTCCTGCTGCTGTTATCCTGTTTCTGTTATCCTGTTGCTGTTATCCTGTTTATGTTATACTGCTGCTGTTAACCTGCTGCTGGTATCCTGTTATCCTGTTTATGTTATCCTGCTGCTGTTAACCTGCTGCTGGTATCCTGCTGCTGTTATCCTGTTTATGTTGTCCTGCTGCTGTTAATCTGTTTCTGTTATCCTGTTGCTGTTATCCTGTTTCTGTTATCCTGTTTCTGTTATCCTGCTGCTGTTATCCTGTTTCTGTTATCCTGCTGCTGTTATCATGTGTTTTTTGTTATTTTCTTTCTCGCTTTCTTTTGTTCTTTCTTTTGCTCTCCATTTGTCTGGTGTGCCGTCCATCGCGCAGCCTGTTGCTGGGGCAACCAAACCGAGCGCTGCTAAGCCGCAGCCGAGCTCGGCAGCATCCGTCAGTGCTGCCGTCCCCAAACGCCCCACCCATTCCTCCACCTCAGCCACACTCAGCAAAAAAACGCCCATGCCCAAGGCCCCCACCCCCACCACTGCCCACAAGCGACCCTTGTCCGCAGCCAACCTCTCCACATCTGCCGCCGCCACCTCCACCACTGCGCCCCGTGAGGTCAAGTCTAAGGTGAGTGCCCCTGCCCTGCTTTAGGGACAGCCGCAGTCCCCTCCACCTCAGATATTGGCACCTCCATACCTTACCACTGTGTGGTGTCGGTCTGTCTAGGCAAAACTACTATCTACTTCTACTCTCCTAGCCTGTCTTTCAATCTCCTTCTCATCATCTTGTTGATCAGAAGAATGGGCATGTTCAGTTCTGTTTAGCAGAAGTGTTAGCTTAGTTAGCTACTATGTACATTTTTACAGGAGTTGTAAATTAGACACTGACTTCTGTGGTGCTCAGAGCATAATCTGCCTGTAAGGTGATCCACCTTTTTAAACTTGGCTCCCAGTAAGCCCCATAGGCTCCCAGTAAGTCCCGAGTGCTAGTTAGTCAGAGCAGGGTTCATAGAGGGGAGGGGGCCAGAGGTGAGGGGTCAGAGGAGAGGCCACAAGGGCATCCTGCATTCATCACTCCTTCTCTGGCATTTACTAGAGAGACCTAAGGACAACCATCAGGGACAACCATCAGTCGCTCAAGGCTTCCCTCACCACACCTAAGTCTCTCACCTTCAACAGTTAATTGTATCAGATATACACTACAATGTACATGATGTACAGCCACTTCTCTAAACTGCTGGTGTAACATATTTGCCTTTAACTACAGTACCAGTCAAAAGTTTGGACACACCTACTCATTCCAGGGTGTTTCTTTATTTTGACTATTTTCTACATTGTAGAATAAAAGTGAAGACATCAAAACGATGAAATAACACAATATGGAATCATGTAGTAACCAAAAAAACAAATAAACAAATCAAAATATGGTAAACCATCAAATGGTAAACAAATCAAAATATATTTTACATTCTTCAAAGTAGCCATCCTCTTGGCATTCTCTCATCCAGCTTCAGGTGAGGTAGTCACCTGTAAAGCATTTCAGTTAACAGGTGTGTCTTGTTAAAAGTTCATTTGTGGAATTTCTTTCCTTCTTAATGCATTTGAGCCAATCAGTTGTGTTGTGACAAGGTAGTGGTGGTATACAGAAGATAGCCCTATTTGGTAAAAGACCAAGTCCATATTATGTTAAGAACAGAACAAATAAGAAAAGAGAAATGACAGTCCATCATTACTTTAAGATATGAAGGTCAGTCAATCTGGAAAATTTAAAGAACTTTGAAAGTTTCTTCAAGTGCAGTCGCAAAAACCATCAAGTGCTTTGATGAAACTAGCTCTCATGAGGACCGCCACAGGAAAGGAAGACCCAGAGTTACCTCTAATGCAGAGGATAAGTTCATTAGAAACCACTACTAAAGGACACCAATAGAAGAAGACTCACTTGCTTGGGCCAAGAAACACAAGCAATGGACATTAGATCAGTGGAAATCTGTCCAAATTTGAGATATTTGGTTCCAACCGCTGTGTCTTTGTGTGATGCAGAGTAGGTGAACGGATTATCTCCACATGTGTGGTTTCCACAATGAAGCATGGAGGAGGAGGTATGATGTGTTGGGGTTCTTTGCTGGTGACACTGTCAGTGATTTATTTATAATTCAAAGCACAGTTAAACAGCATGGCTACCACAGAATTCTGCAGAGGTACGCCATCACATCTGGTTTGCGCTTAGTGGGACAATAATTTGTTTGCTGTGTAAGGGCTATTTGACCAAGAAGAAGAGTGATGGAGTGCTGCATCAGATGACATGGCCTCCACAATCACCAGACCTCAACCCAATAGAGTGGTTTGGGATGAGTTGGACTGCAGAGTGAAGGAAAAGCAGCATATATGGGAACTCCTTCAAGACTGTTGGAATAGCATTCCAGGTGAAGCTGGTTGAGAGAATGCCAAGAGTGTGCAAAGCTGTCATCAAGGCAAAAGGGTGGCTACTTTGAAGAATCTAAAATATATTTTGATTTGTTTACCATGTTTTTGGTTACTACATGACTCCATATTGTGTTATTTCATAGTTTTAATGTCTTCACTATTATTCTACAATGTAGAAAATAGTCAAAATGAAATAAAGACCCTTGAATGAGTAGGTGTGTCCAAACGTTTGACTGGTACTGTATGTATGACACTAATGTTTATTGTAGTACGGTAATGACGTCTAGGGCAAAAGGTCCGGCAGCTCAAAGTATCGCAAGACATGAATGACAGAGGAATGAATGAGGAGGCTGTGGGGAAAACAAGGCCGGTTTCCATGTAAAGCCTCCCTCGGGCGGTGTGTCCATGCGTGGGGAAATCAGACAGGCATTGGCCTTCTTTTAATATCCCTGGTTCCCAGTGCAATCCTTACGTCAGCACCAAGGCAACACACATCCTATTGTGAAACCAGAGACCTGCCAACACCTGCCTCTCCTGTGTATTGAGGATTCCGTCGCATGCCATTCGATTCCTCCCAGTTCCGATGCGACACATTCCAGATGCTTCCGTGACAAGATTGTCTGGAGAGGAATAGGACATAAATGAGCACTTCTTTCCTGAAATCTTGAACGTATTAATCTGACCTGTGCTCTCTGAGGTGATAGATGGTGTAAAGCAGGGCCATCTGTTACCGTAGACCGTATTCAGTAAAAGAAGTGTCCAATCTTCTCGACAGCGGGCCAGTGTGAGTCCAGGTTGTTGTTCCAGACAAGCCAAAGCACACCTGATTTAGTTTGACTCTTGATTAGTTGAATGAATCACCTGTGTTACTGCTTGGTTGGAGCGAAGGTCTGGACAAACACCAGCCCTCTCTGGATGACAGCACCCGCTACTGCTGTGTATGATGGCCCATAGTTGTAACTAAGTCTGAACTAGGAGTTCCACACATGCTCCAGACAGTAATTATCTGCAATTGTCCTCTAGTGGTGGCCTCTTTAACTAGGAACAGGGACATTATCACAACTTTGTCTGAAAAACATCCCAGGGGCATGAGGGGTGAGGCAATTCAACGTGCCCACTGTTGTGAAAATACCCCATAGAGCAGTGCATTATGAAAATGCTTCAAAAAACACCATGGGACCTGGCCCTTGTTCTGCTCTGCTCTGATTGCAGAGGACAGAGGACAGATGGCAATAAGAGTGATATCATGAATAATCCTACAAGGTGCAATTACATTATAAGGATTTTGTTGATATTTTTGTTGTACATCAAATAGTACATATTTATGGTAAGTGTTTTTTTTAACGAATATGTCATTATCCAATGGTTTTTATGAATGTAACATGATGCCACGAGGAGGTTCTTTCCCACAGCTTAAGTTTTTTAGAGTGCTACGTAATACATTCAACCTTTTATTTGTATTGAATTCCAGTACTCCATTATTTGTGACTGAAGAGTGGAGCTCCTTCCTTCCTTCCTTCCTTCCTTCCTTCCTTCCTTCCTTCCTTCCTTCCTTCCTTCCTTCCTTCCTTCCTTCCTTCCTTCCTTCCTTCCTTCCTTCCTTCCTTCCTTCCTTCCTTCCTTCCTTCCTTCCCTCCCTCCCTCCCTTCCTTCCTTCCTTTTTCCTTTCTTCCTTCCTTCCTCTCTGTTTACCACACATTCCCTGTCTCTCTCTCCCTCCAGACCACAGAGAGACGTCCTCTAGTACCAAAGGCGACCACCACCTCCACGGCTCCAAATGCTGCCCCCAAAAACGTCTCTGCTACCACGGCAACCAGTAAACCAGCCATGGCGCCCCGCACCGCCACAAGCACACCCGCAACCAGACGCCCCCTGGGTGAGTCTCTATACCACACACTTACAAATCTTTGAACACGCATACAGTACACACCCGCGCACACCCACGCACACACACATCCGCACACACCCGTGCACACCCACACACACACACACGCATACACACACCCGCGCGCACACACACACTGCCACCAATTATTTTGGTGACTCAAAGTGTCTGATGTCGAGCCAGCAGGGTACAAAACTGTTTCTGCATTCCACAACCTGACTTCACTGCTTTGCCAAACAAACTTTGGCAAGTTTGTTTGGAGGAACAGGAACAGGCTGAGCTCTGATCATGAACGATCTCTTCTGTTTTGCCTCTCAGCATCAAAGACTGACAGCAAGCCAGGAGAGGAAAACAAGCCCAGCACTCTGAAGTCAACAACAGGTACAGAAACACTCCTCTCTTCCACTCTCTCTCTCTCTCTCTCCTCCTTTTAAAGGCAGCACGAGGTCCCTCAGCCAGACAGTACTGTAACTCTAGCTGGGGGATTAGAGGCGGCTGTTGCACAGAGTGGGACAGAAATGAAGAGTGACACAGTGGTCACGCAGGAACACATAGATGACGCATGCAGGCCGTGACAAAGAGGTGGTGAAGTCTCAGAGAAAAAAAAAGGAAAATGTATTTCTAAAAGCCGAAGAGAGGAAAACCTTGACACAGCACTCTAGGGATTACTTTCCCCTGCTGACACTACATCTCAACACTCTAGAGATGACCTTCCCCTGCTGACACTACATCTCAACACTCTAGAGATGACCTTCCCCTGCTGACACTACATCTCAACACTCTAGAGATTACCTTCCCCTGCTGACACTACATCTCAACACTCTAGAGATGACCTTCCCCTGCTGACACTACATCTCAACACTCTAGAGATTACCTTCCCCTGCTGACACTACATCTCAACACTCTAGAGATTACCTTCCCCTGCTGACACTACATCTCAACACTCTAGAGATTACCTTCCCCTGCTGACACTACATCTCAACACTCTAGAGATTACCTTTCCCTGCTGACACTACATCTCAACACTCTAGAGATTACCTTCCCCTGCTGACACTACATCTCAACACTCTAGAGATTACCTTCCCCTGCTGACACTACATCTCAACACTCTAGAGATTACCTTTCCCTGCTGACACTACATCTCTATACTCTAGAGATTACCTTCCCCTGCTGACACTACATCTCAACACTCTAGAGATGACCTTTCCCTGCTGACACTACATCTCAACACTCTAGAGATTACCTTCCCCTGCTGACACTACATCTCCATACTCTAGAGATTACCTTCCCCTGCTGACACTACATCTCAACACTCTAGAGATTACCTTCCCCTGCTGACACTACATCTCAACACTCTAGAGATTACCTTCCCCTGCTGACACTACATCTCCATACTCTAGGGATTACCTTCCCCTGCTGACACTACATCTCAACACTCTAGAGATTACCTTCCCCTGCTGACACTACATCTCCATACTCTAGGGATTACCTTCCCCTGCTGACACTACATCTCTATACTCTAGAGATTACCTTCCCCTGCTGACACTACATCTCAACACTCTAGAGATGACCTTCCCCTGCTGACACTACATCTCCATACTCTAGGGATTACCTTCCCCTGCTGACACTACATCTCAACACTCTAGAGATTACCTTCCCCTGCTGACACTACATCTCAACACTCTAGAGATTACCTTCCCCTGCTGACACTACATCTCAACACTCTAGGGATTACTTTCCCCTGCTGACACTACATCTCAACACTCTAGGGATTACTTTCCCCTGCTGACACTACATCTCAACACTCTAGAGATTACCTTCCCCTGCTGACACTACATCTCAACACTCTAGAGATTACCTTCCCCTGCTGACACTACATCTCAACACTCTAGAGATTACCTTCCCCTGCTGACACTACATCTCAACACTCTAGAGATGACCTTCCCCTGCTGACACTACATCTCAACACTCTAGAGATGACCTTC
Source organism: Oncorhynchus mykiss (assembly GCF_057628025.1). NCBI lineage: Eukaryota > Metazoa > Chordata > Actinopteri > Salmoniformes > Salmonidae > Oncorhynchus > Oncorhynchus mykiss. Next base: position 8,814,946 of record NC_143032.1, read on the forward strand.
CCCTGCTGACACTACATCTCAACACTCTAGAGATTACCTTCCCCTGCTGACACTACATCTCAACACTCTAGAGATTACCTTCCCCTGCTGACACTACATCTCAACACTCTAGAGATTACCTTCCCCTGCTGACACTACATCTCAACACTCTAGAGATGACCTTCCCCTGCTGACACTACATCTCAACACTCTAGAGATTACCTTCCCCTGCTGACACTACATCTCAACACTCTAGAGATTACCTTTCCCTGCTGACACTACATCTCAACACTCTAGAGATTACCTTCCCCTGCTGACACTACATCTCCATACTCTAGGGATTACCTTCCCCTGCTGACACTACATCTCAACACTCTAGAGATTACCTTCCCCTGCTGACACTACATCTCAACACTCTAGAGATTACCTTCCCCTGCTGACACTACATCTCAACACTCTAGAGATTACCTTCCCCTGCTGACACTACATCTCTATACTCTAGGGATTACTTTCCCCTGCTGACACTACATCTCAACACTCTAGGGATTACTTTCCCCTGCTGACACTACATCTCTATACTCTAGGGATTACTTTCCCCTGCTGACACTACATCTCAACACTCTAGAGATTACCTTCCCCTGCTGACACTACATCTCTATACTCTAGAGATGACCTTCCCCTGCTGACACTACATCTCAACACTCTAGAGATTACCTTCCCCTGCTGACACTACATCTCAACACTCTAGAGATTACCTTCCCCTGCTGACACTACATCTCAACACTCTAGGGATTACTTTCCCCTGCTGACACTACATCTCAACACTCTAGGGATTACCTTCCCCTGCTGACACTACATCTCAACACTCTAGGGATTACTTTCCCCTGCTGACACTACATCTCAACACTCTAGAGATGACCTTCCCCTGCTGACACTACATCTCAACACTCTAGAGATTACTTTCCCCTGCTGACACTACATCTCAACACTCTAGGGATTACTTTCCCCTGCTGACACTACATCTCAACACTCTAGGGATTACTTTCCCCTGCTGACACTACATCTCAACACTCTAGGGATTACTTTCCCCTGCTGACACTACATCTCAACACTCTAGGGATTACTTTCCCCTGCTGACACTACATCTCAACACTCTAGGGATTACTTTCCCCTGCTGACACTACATCTCAACACTCTAGGGATTACTTTCCCCTGCTGACACTACATCTCAACACTCTAGGGATTACTTTCCCCTGCTGACACTACATCTCTATACTCTAGGGATTACTTTCCCCTGCTGACACTACATCTCAACACTCTAGGGATTACTTTCCCCTGCTGACACTACATCTCAACACTCTAGGGATTACTTTCCCCTGCTGACACTACATCTCAACACTCTAGGGATTACTTTCCCCTGCTGACACTACATCTCAACACTCTAGGGATTACTTTCCCCTGCTGACACTACATCTCAACACTCTAGGGATTACTTTCCCCTGCTGTTGACATGAGTTTGTCACCCTGCTGACACTGACACTACATCTCAACGTTGCATAACCAGCAACGTAGGCAGAAGCCGTTTCCATACGCGTAAAGAGTGATGATTTTTATAAACCGAGCATGTCTTTCTGCTCAGAAATAAGACTCTTTCAGGGAGGATGTAAGGTTTAAGTCTCGGCAGGCAGGGCACATGTAGTTCATCATGCGATAACAGTTAGATATGAAGTGGGATAATACATGTAGCAGTTCATACTGGGGTTTACAGTGGTCCTGCCTGATTTATACTGGGGTTTACTGTGGTCCTGCCTGATTTATACTGGGGTTTACTGTGGTCCTGCCTGATTTATACTGGGGTTTACTGTGGTCCTGTCTGATTTATACTGGGGTTTACTGTGGTCCTGTCTGGTTTATACTGGGGTTTACTGTGGTCCTGTCTGATTTATACTGGGGTTTACAGTGGTCCTGCCCGATTTATACTGGGGTTTATGGTGATCCTGCCTGATTTATACTGGGGTTTACTGTGGTCCTGTCTGATTTATACTTGGGTTTACTGTGGTCCTGTCTGATTTATACTGGGGTTTACGGTGGTCCTGCCTGATTTATACTGGGGTTTACTGTGGTCCTGTCTAGTTTAGTATGGGGTTTACGGTGCTCCTGTCTGGTTTATACTGGGGTTTACTGTGGTCCTGTCTGGTTTATACTGGGGTTTATGGTGCGCCTGTCTGGTTTATACTCTGAGCTGACCTACAGTGCCCTCTAATTATTGGGCTGACAGTGACACATGTTTTCTGGTTTTCAAATGGTACAATGACTATGAGGTTAAAGTGCAGACGGTCAGCTTTCATTTGAGAGTATTTTCATCCATGTCAGGTGAGCCGTTCCGAAATTAAAATTATTTTTTGGACCAGAAGTTTTGGGTCAAATTCACTTATGTGTATTAAAGTAGTCAGAAGTTTAGTAATTGGTCCCATATTTCTAGCACGCAATGATTACATCAAGCTTGTGACTCTACAAACTTGTTGGATTCATTTGCAGTTTGTTTTGGGTTGTGTTTCACATTATTTTTTGCCCAATAGAAATGAATGGTAAATAATGTATTGTGTCATTTTGCAGTCACTTTTATTGTAAATAAGAATAGAATATGTCTCTAAACACATAAATGTGGATTCTACCATGATTTCATTCTTCCTCCTTTCTCTCCTCCTCCTCCTCCTCTTCCTCCTCCTGCTCCTCCTCCTCCTCTTCCTCCTCTCTCTCCTCCTCCTCCCTCCTCTTCCTCCTCCTCCTCTTTCTCATCCTCTAGCTGACTCCACCCGGCCCCGGACCAGCACCACCAATGCCACCCCCCGTGTCCGCCCCACCACCACCAAACCAGCCCCCGCCCCCTCCTCCACAGTACCAGAGAAGAAGGCCCCTGGGCCCCGTGTCCCCCGTCCCACCTCTAACACCACCTGGGGCAATGTCAGCGCCTCAGGGACCACCTCCCACCCAAGCACAGCCCCCGCACCTGACATCCGCAACGTGCGCTCCAAGATCGGCTCCACGGACAACATGAAGTACCAGCCCGGAGGGGGGAAGGTAGGGAGTCGTGCATCAGTGATGGAGGGGGTGCTTTTGGGGATTGGGGGGGGGATACCATGTTGATGAGCCAGGTTGGGTTTTATACATTAGGTATTCTGTTTCACAGATGGCCTTGCTTTACAGACACTGTTGTTCTAATATTCTGTAGGGTTCTCCATGTTGAGTCTCAGTGTTGACCATCTAATGGCTTTACCTCCTACAGCCAGATTATGTTCAGTAGATGATGCCCCAGTTAACACGCTATTTTCCCATAGTACCCTGCTCCTAACGCCACGTCCCACATCAGAGCTTTCCCAGTTAACAACCCCCTCCTGCTGGTTTCTTCTCCCACCTAGTAACTGGTCTCACCTAGTAACTGGCCCCACCTAGTAACTGGTCCCACCTAGTAACTGGTCTCACCTAGTAACTGGTCCCACCTAGTAACTGGTCTCACCTAGTAACTGGTCCCACCTAGTAACTGGTCTCACCTAGTAACTGGCCCCACCTAGTAACTGGTCCCACCTAGTAACTGGTTCCACCTAGTAACTGGTCCCACCTAGTAACTGGTCCCACCTAGTAACTGGTCCCACCTAGTAACTGGTCTCACCTAGTAACTGGCCCCAACTAGTAACTGGTCCCATCTAGTAACTGGTTCCACCTAGTAACTGGTCCCACCTAGTAACTGGTCCCACCTAGTAACTGGTCCCACCTAGTAACTGGTCCCACCTAGTAACTGGTCCCATCTAGTAACTGGTTCCACCTAGTAACTGGTCCCATCTAGTAACTGGTCCCACCTAGTAACTGGTCCCACCTAGTAACTGGTCCCATCTAGTAACTGGTCCAATCTAGTAACTGGTCCCACCTAGTAACTGGTCCCACCTAGTAACTGGTTCAAGCTTGTCTTCTATTTTAATTCAAAATGTTTCCCAGTTAACCTCAGTTAACTCTGTGACTTTCGCCATAAATCTCCATTTGATTCCATTGACCATCTTGCATCCATCCTGACATCTCACCCCATTCTCTGAATCTAACCTCTGTACAACTTCACCTCTCACTTTCTTTTTCCTGTCTGTCCCCTTATACTATACCTTTCACTTCTACTGTCAAGTGTCAACATGATGGAATGTCCAAGTCCAATGTTGGACTAACCAATAACCAACGTTGATAGAAATATGGTTCCACATGTTGAGCTATGGACCCCAAACTGCATGTGCCCAGTAACACAGGCTTGCACGTTCTCTGAAATAAACATAGCCCTGCTGTTTTGGATACATCCTCAAATTAGAGGAGGTAGTCCTGCAGCCCCCTCTCCTCCCTCCCTCCCTTCCTCTCTCCACCCCTCCGTTGGTTTTCCTGTGTGTAGTATTGACCCAAGGTGGGCCTTGTCTCCCCAGGTCTCTGGCAGGAGCGACGCCCTGGGCCAAGGCTCCTCCTCCAAAGAGACCAGACAGGCCAAAGTGAGTTCACCCCCATCTCTCACCCCCATCTCTCTTACCCTCTGTTTATGACTCTCTATTTACTACTCTCTGTTTACTACTCTCTCTCTCTCTTACTCTCTATTTACTACTCTCTGTTTAGTACTCTCTCTCACTTTCTATTTATTACTCTCTGTTTACTACGACTCTCTGTTTGCTACGACTCTCTGTTTACTACGACTCTGTTTACTACTCTCTCTCTCTTACTCTCTATTTACTACTCTATGTTTAGTACTCTGTCTCTTACTATCTATTTACTACTCTCTGTTTACTACTCTCTCTCTCTTACTCTCTATTTACTACTCTCTGTTTACTACTCTCTCTCTTACTCTCTATTTACTACTCTCTGTTTACTACTCTCTCTCTCTTACTATCTATTTACTACTCTCTGTTTACTACTCTCTCTCACTTCCTATTTATTACTCTCTGTTTGCTACGACTCTCTGTTTACTACGACTCTGTTTACTACGACTCTCTGTTTACTACTCACTGTTTAATATTCTCTCTCTTACTCTCTGTTTACTACTCTCTGTTTACTATCCTCTGTTTACTACTCTCTGTTTACTACTATGTTTACTACTCTCTGTTTACTACTCTGTTTACTACTCTCTGTTTAATAGTCTCTCTCTTACTCTCTGTTTACTACTCTGTTTACTACTCTCTGTTTAATAGTCTCTCTCTTACTCTCTGTTTACTACTCTCTGTTTAATATTCTCTCTCTTACTCTCTGTTTACTACTCTCTGTTTACTATCCTCTGTTTACTACTCTCTGTTTACTACTCTCTGTTTAATAGTCGCTCTCTTACTCTCAGTTTACTACTCTCTGTTTAATATTCTCTCTCTTACTCTCTGTTTACTACTCTCTGTTTACTATCCTCTGTTTACTACTGTCTGTTTACTACTCTCTGTTTAATAGTCTCTCTCTTGCTCTCTGTTTACTACTCTCTGTTTAATATTCTCTCTCTTACTCTCTGTTTACTATCCTCTGTTTACTACTTTCTATATACTACTATCTGTTTACTACTCTCTGTTTAATAGTCTCTCTCTTACTCTCTGTTTACTACTCTCTGTTTACTACTCTCTGTTTACTACTCTCTGTTTAATATTCTCTCTCTTACTCTCTGTTTACTACTCTCTGTTTACTACTCTCTGTTTAATATTCTCTCTCTTACCCTCTGTTTACTACTCTCTGTTTACTACTCTTTCTCTTATCCTCTGTTTACTACTCTCTGTTTACTACCCTCTGTTTACTACTCTCTCTCTCTTACTCTCTGTTTACTACTCTCTGTTTACTACTCTCTGTTTACTGCTCTCTGTTTAATATTATCTATCTTACTCTCTTTTTACTACTCTCGCTCTTACTCTCTGTTTACTACTCTCTGTTTAATAGTCTCTATTTTACTCTCTGTTTACTACTCTCTGTTTAATAGTCTCTCTCTTACTCTCTGTTTACTACTCTCTGTTTAATAGTCTCTCTCTTACTCTCTGTTTACTACTCTCTGTTTACTACTCTCTGTTTACTACTCTCGGTTTACTACTCTCTCTTACTCTCTGTTTACTACTCTCTGTTTACTACTCTCTGTCTTACGCTCTGTTTACTACTCTCTGTTTACTACTCTGTTTACTACTCTCTGTTTACTACTCTCTCTCTTACCCTCTGTTTACTACCCTATGTTTACTACTCTCTCTCTTACCCTCTGTTTACTACCCTCTGTTTACTAATCTCTGTTTACTACCCTTTGTTTACTACTCTCTGTTTACTACTCTCTCTCTTATCCTCTGTTTACTACCCTCTGTTTACTACTCTCTCTCTTATCCTCTGTTTACTACTCTCTGTTTACTACTCTCTGTTTACTACTCTTTCTCTTATCCTCTGTTTACTACCCTCAGTTTACTAATCTCTGTTTACTACTCTCTGTTTACTACTCTCTCTCTTATCCTCTGTTTACTACTCTCTGTTTACTACTCTCTCTATTATCCTCTGTTTACTACTCTCTGTTTACTACTCTCTCTCTTATCCTCTGTTTACTACTCTCAGTTTACTATTCTCTGTTTACTACTCTCTCTCTCTTATCCTCTGTTTACTACTCTCTGTTTACTACTCTCTGTTTACTACTCTCTCTCTAATCCTCTGTTTACTACTCTCTGTTTACTACTCTCTCTCTTATCCTCTGTTTACTACTCTCTGTTTACTACTCTCTCTCTTATCCTCTGTTTACTACTCTCTGTTTACTATTCTCTGTTTACTACTCTCTCTCTTATCCTGTTTACTACTCTCTGTTTACTACTCTCTCTCTTATCCTCTGTTTACTACTCTCTGTTTACTACTCTCTCTCTTATCCTCTGTTTACTACTCTCTGTTTACTACTCTTTCTCTTATCCTCTGTTTACTACCCTCAGTTTACTACTCTCTGTTTACTACTCTCTCTCTTATCCTCGGTTTACTACTCTCTGTTTACTACTCTCTCTCTTATCCTCTGTTTACTACTCTCTCTCTTACTCTCTGTTTACTACTCTCTGTTTACTACTCTCTGTTTACTACTCTCTGTTTACTACCCTCTGTTTACTACCCTCTGTTTACTACTCTCTCTCTTTATTTGTCTCTATCCTCTTGTCATTGTCTTCTAAAGTGTCTCTTCATATCTCCTCCATTCTTCCCCATGCTGCTCATATCTCCGCCTTCTGTTTGTTAATGAAAACATTGCGGATTTACAGTTTTTTTGTGACACATTTCATTCTTCACACACGGAAACACATGCACTCACTCATTGTCTGATTGTCCCTCATTCACTGCATGGACTGACAGACTGCTGTCTAAAAGTAGATGAACAAGTGACTGACCGACCGACTGACACTCTTCCTGACTTTTCCATTGTGAGAATGAAGCCTGAAAAGAGAGTCATGATTCACTGGTGTGACCTCACAGTGGACTGTACACCAGTGTGTTTACAGCCAGACAGCGCTCACAGTGGACTGCACACCAGTGTGTTTACAGCCAGACAGCGCTCACAGTGGACTACACACCAGTGTGTTTACAGCCAGACAGCGCTCACAGTGGACTGCACACCAGTGTGTTTACAGCCAGACAGCGCTCACAGTGGACTGCACACCAGTGTGTTTACAGCCAGACAGCGCTCACAGTGGACTACACACCAGTGTGTTTGCAGCCAGACAGCACTCACAGTGGACGACACACCAGTGTGTTTACAGCCAGACAGCACTCACAGTGGACTGCACACCAGTGTGTTTACAGCCAGACAGCCCTCACAGTGGACTGCACACCAGTGTGTTTACAGCCAGACAGCCCTCACAGTGGACTGCACACCAGTGTGTTTACAGCCAGACAGCCCTCACAGTGGACGACACACCAGTGTGTTTACAGCCAGACAGCACTCACAGTGGACTGCACACCAGTGTGTTTACAGCCAGACAGCACTCACAGTGGACTGCACACCAGTGTGTTTACAGCCAGACAGCGCTCACAGTGGACTACACACCAGTGTGTTTGCAGCCAGACAGCACTCACAGTGGACGACACACCAGTGTGTTTACAGCCAGACAGCACTCACAGTGGACTGCACACCAGTGTGTTTACAGCCAGACAGCCCTCACAGTGGACTGCACACCAGTGTGTTTACAGCCAGACAGCCCTCACAGTGGACTGCACACCAGTGTGTTTACAGCCAGACAGCCCTCACAGTGGACGACACACCAGTGTGTTTACAGCCAGACAGCACTCACAGTGGACTGCACACCAGTGTGTTTACAGCCAGACAGCACTCACAGTGGACTGCACACCAGTGTGTTTACAGCCAGACAGCCCTCACAGTGGACCTCACACCAGTGTGTTTACAGCCAGACAGCCCTCACAGTGGACCTCACACCAGTGTGTTTACAGCCAGACAGCCCTCACAGTGGACGACACACCAGTGTATTTACAGCCAGACAGCACTCACAGTGGACTGCACACCAGTGTGTTTACAGCCAGACAGCTCTCACAGTGGACGACACACCAGTGTATTTACAGCCAGACAGCTCTCACAGTGGACTGCACACCAGTGTGTTTACAGCCAGACAGCTCTCACAGTGGACGACACACCAGTGTATTTACAGCCAGACAGCTCTCACAGTGGACGACACACCAGTGTATTTACAGCCAGACAGCTCTCATCTCTCTGGAGTTTATCATCAATGTGAGATTTCGTGGCAGCGGACCACAGAAAAGAAACAAGCGTTTAAAATACAACCGTTCTGATTCATGTTGTATTTCAGGTTTCACCTCAAAAACACAGTGATTATTGAGATATGGAAGAATGGTAAATGGGATACCAGATCGGATGGCGTACTCCTCACAGGACCTCGTACAGTAACACAAGGCTCAAACCAGAGCCAGAGAGACGGGAGTCCATATTGACAATGTTGCTTGACAGCAGTACGAATATATACAGTATATCCTGACTGATGGTTTTAACATGGGCCTGCCTGCCATACCGCATAGTGTTAAATGCCCTGAGACAGAGTCATTGCTGAGGGCTGTTCTCAGTCATTAAGTCATTATGTGTTTCTGAGTTCTGCTCAGTCACACTCTACTAAATCTCTATAATTACCACATTGATACCCACCAGTCTCCTATGGCTGTCAAAGATCTGAGCTTAAACCTCCTACTGCTTAGTGTGTGTTTTTGTTTAACTACCTTTGTTACGGACCAGAATTCCTCACTAGAATAGTAAAACAAGAAACATTTAGACAAGTGGGGACATTTTTCCGGTCCCCACGAGGCAAAAAAAAAGCTATTTTAGGCTAAGGGGTTAGGTTTAGTTACAGTTAAAGTAGGGTTAGAATTAAGGTTAGATTTAGGATTTACGGCTAGGTTTAGGGTTAGGGTCAGGTGTAGTTTTAGGGTTAGGTTTAGAGTTAGATTTAGGGTTAGGGTTAGAATCAAGATTAGGGCAAGGAGTTACAGTAAGGTATAGTTTTAGGTTTAGGGTTACAATTAAGGTTCGGGTTATAATTAAGGTTCGGGTTAGATTTAGGGTTACGGGTTAGGGAAAATAGGATTTTGGATGGGAATCAATTATTTGGTTCCCACAAGGATAGCTGTGTGTGTGTGTGTGTGTGTGTGTGTGTGTGTGTGTGTGTGTGTGTGTGTGTGTGTGTGTGTGTGTGTGTGTGTGTGTGTGTGTGTGTGTGTGTGTGTGTGTGTGTGGTTCCTTTACTTAACTGTCAGCACAAGGGTGGGTGCAGTGATTTCTAACAAAAATGTCTTGTGAACAGTATGACGTTTTGTCACGTTTCTGTCTAAATCCAAGTAGTGGGTTTGTGGGTTCGTAGCACTAATTTCATATTGATTATCGGTCTATGTGCTAACAAGTACGAATGTCTCAATATGGCTGGATATCATCAGAGTGACTATTAAACTAACAGTGACTTACTCCATCCACTTAAGACCATTAAAAGGGCATATCCAATCAAATCAAATTGTATTTGTCACATACGCCGAATACAACAGGTGTAGACAAGCATTTCGCTACACCCGCAATAACATCTGCCAATCACGTGTATGTGACCAATAACATATGATTTGACCTTACCGTGAAACGCATACGTACAAGTCCTTAACCAGCAATATGCATAGCAATATACATAGCAATATGCATAGCAATATACATAGCAATATACATAGCAATATGCAAAGCAATATACATAGCAATATACATAGCAATATACATAGCAATATACATAGCAATATGCAATATACATAGCAATATACATAGCAATATGCATAGCAATATGCATAGCAATATACATAGCAATATACATAGCAATATACATAGCAATATACATAGCAATATGCAATATACATAGTAATATACAATATACATAGTAATATACATAGCAATATACATAGTAATATACATAGCAATATACATAGTAATATACATAGCAATATGCAATATACATAGTAATATACATAGCAATATACATAGTAATATACATAGCAATATACATAGCAATATACATAGCAATATGCAATATACATAGCAATATGCATAGCAATATACATAGCAATATACATAGCAATATGCAATATACATAGCAATATACATAGCAATATGCATAGCAATATGCATAGCAATATACATAGCAATATACATAGCAATATACATAGCAATATACATAGCAATATACATAGCAATATGCAATATACATAGTAATATACAATATACATAGTAATATACATAGCAATATGCAATATACATAGCAATATACATAGCAATATACAATATACATAGTAATATACATAGCAATATACATAGTAATATACATAGCAATATACATAGCAATATACATAGTAATATACATAGCAATATACATAGTAATATACATAGCAATATACATAGCAATATACAATATACATAGTAATATACATAGCAATATACATAGCAATATGCAAAGCAATATACATAGCAATATACATAGCAATATACATAGCAATATGCAAAGCAATATACATAGCAATATACATAGCAATATACATAGTAATATACATAGCAATATGCAATATACATAGTAATATACATAGCAATATACATAGCAATATGCAAAGCAATATACATAGCAATATGCATAGCAATATACATAGCAATATGCAATATACATAGCAATATACATAGCAATATGCATAGCAATATGCATAGCAATATACATAGCAATATACATAGCAATATACATAGCAATATGCAATATACATAGCAATATACAATATACATAGTAATATACATAGCAATATACATAGTAATATACATAGCAATATACATAGCTATATACATAGTAATATACATAGCAATATACATAGCAATATACATAGTAATATACATAGCAATATGCAATATACATAGTAATATACATAGCAATATACAATATACATAGTAATATACAATATACATGTAATATACATAGCAATATTCAATATACATAGCAATATACATAGCAATATACAATATACATAGTAATATACATAGCAATATACATAGTAATATACATAGCAATATACATAGCAATATACATAGTAATATACATAGCAATATGCAATATACATAGTAATATACATAGCAATATACATAGTAATATACATAGCAATATACATAGCAATATACCATTTACATAGTAATATACATAGCAATATGCATAGTAATATACATAGCAATATGCATAGCAATATACATAGCAATATACATAGCAATATACATAGCAATATGCAATATACATAGCAATATACATAGCAATATACAATATACATAGTAATATACATAGCAATATACATAGTAATATACATAGCAATATACATAGCAATATACATAGTAATATACATAGCAATATGCAATATACATAGTAATATACATAGCAATATACATAGCAATATGCAATATACATAGCAATATACATAGCAATATACATAGTAATATGTAATATACATAGCAATATGCATAGCAATATGCAATATACATAGCAATATACATAGCAATATACATAGTAATATACATAGCAATATGGAATATACATAGCAATATACATAGCAATATACATAGTAATATACATAGCAATATACATAGCAATATACAATATACATAGTAATATACATAGCAATATACATAGCAATATACAATATACATAGTAATATACATAGCAATATACATAGTAATATACATAGCAATATACATAGCAATATGCAATATACATAGCAATATACATAGCAATATACATAGTAATATGTAATATACATAGCAATATGCATAGCAATATGCAATATACATAGCAATATACATAGCAATATACATAGTAATATACATAGCAATATGGAATATACATAGCAATATACATAGCAATATACATAGTAATATACATAGCAATATACATAGCAATATACATAGTAATATACATAGCAATATACATAGCAATATACAATATACATAGTAATATACATAGCAATATACATAGCAATATACAATATACATAGTAATATACATAGCAATATACATAGTAATATACATAGCAATATGCAATATACATAGCAATATACATAGCAATATACATAGCAATATACATAGCAATATACAATATACATAGTAATATACATAGCAATATACATAGTAATATACATAGCAATATGCAATATACATAGTAATATACATAGTAATATACATAGTAATATACATAGTAATATACATAGCAATATACAATATACATAGTAATATACATAGCAAAATACATAGCAATATACATAGTAATATACATAGCAATATACATAGTAATATACATAGCAATATACAATATACATAGTAATATACATAGCAATATGCAATATACATAGCAATATACATAGCAATATACATAGCAATATACATAGCAATATACAATATACATAGTAATATACATAGCAATATACATAGTAATATACATAGCAATATGCAATATACATAGCAATATACATAGTAATATACATAGCAATATGCAATATACATAGCAATATGCATAGCAATATACATAGCAATATGCATAGCAATATACATAGCAATATACATTACAATATACATAGTAATATACATAGCAATATACATAGTAATATACATAGCAATATACATAGCAATATACATAGCAATATACATAGCAATATGCAATATACTTAGTAATATACATAGCAATATACATAGTAATATACATAGCAATATACATAGTAATATACATAGCAATATACATAGCAATATACAATATACATAGTAATATACATAGCAATATGCATAGCAATATACATAGCAATATACATAGTAATATACATAGCAATATACATAGTAATATACATAGCAATATACATAGCAATATCACCACAGTTCTTGTAATTAGCACTCGTAACAACACAAGTATATTAGCAACAACATACAATACACAACAGGAGGAAGCATCACTATCATAATACAATCCCATTTAAAGAGGGGCCTGTTTCAATACGGCAGCAATTGAGCGTCCTCAAAGGGCAGGTGTGGATGTGGGACCCGCATGTGTGACTTAATACACCTCTCTGTCTGTGGCCTCTCGATGTTTCTGCACACTTCTCTTCCTTCCTTGTCACAGCACTATCCCGACCTTCTAACCTTAACCCCCACGGTGACCCTTACTCTTCCTCTCTGCCTGCTATGCTGTGTTTGTAGGTTCAGATAGTCTCCAAAAAGCTGGACTTCAGCCACGTCACCTCACGCTTGGGTTCCAAGGACAATATCAAGCATGTTCCTGGTGGAGGGAAGGTTAGTACCGGATTGCAGCTTAGCTTCAATGGCCCCCAACCCCATACGACCGACCGCACGTCATGACCAATAAATACCACGGGGGGTTTTATTTATTAGTCTACTGAAGCCTCCGCTGGAACAGGTTTGAGACAGGCTGAACTAGACTGATACAAAAAAGAATAACTCCCGCCCGTTTATTGGAGACTTTTCGGTTGGAGACCTTTTTCAAGAACCTGACTCGAATGATCTGAGTCACTGTCCTGCAATTGACAATTATTTTCAGGATTCTGTTCCAGTCTAGGAAATGCTACAGTGCTGCCCCCTTTTGGCACTGGCACGTCATTGCCTGAACGCAAATATATATTTATTTTTTCGATTAAATTTATATATACAGTGGGGCAAAAAAGTATTTAGTCAGCCACCAATTGTGCAAGTTCTCCCACTTAAAAAGATGAGAGAGGCTTGTAATTTTCATCATAGGTACACTTCAACTATGACAGACAAAATTAGAAAAAAATCCAGATAATCACATTGTAGGATTTTTTATGAATTTATTTGCAAATTATTGTGGAAAATAAGTATTTGGTCACCTACAAACAAGCAAGATTTCTGGCTCTCACAGACCTGTAACTTCTTCTTTAAGAGGCTCCTCTGTCCTCCGCTCGTTACCTGTATTAATGGCACCTGTTTGAACTTGTTATCAGTATAAAAGACACCTGTCCACAACCTCAAACAGTCACACTCCAAACTCCACTATGTCCAAGACCAAAGAGCTGTCAATGGACACCAGAAACAAAATTGTAGACCTGCACTAGGCTGGGAAGACTGAATCTGCAATAGGTAAGCAGCTTGGTTTGAAGAAATCAACTGTGGGAGCAATTATTAGGAAATGGAAGACATACAAGACCACAGATAATCTCCCTCGATCTGGGGCTCCACGCAAGATCTCACCCCGTGGGGTCAAAATGATCACAAGAACGGTGAGCAAAAATCCCAGAACCACTAGTGAATGACTTGCAGAGAGCTGGGACCAAAGTAACAAAGCCTACCATCAGTAACACACTACGCCGCCAGGGACTCAAATCCTGCAGTGCCAGACGTGTCCCCCTGCTTAAGCCAGTACATGTCCAGGCCCGTCTGAAGTTTGCTAGAGAGCATTTGGATGATCCAGAAGAAGATTGGGAAAATGTCATATGGTCAGATGAAACCAAAATATAACTTTTTGGTTAAAAACTCAACTCGTCGTGTTTGGAGGACAAAGAATGCTGAGTTGCATCCAAAGAACACCATACCTACTGTGAAGCATGGGGGTGGAAACATCATGCTTTGGGGCTGTTTTTCTGCAAAGGGACCAGGATGAATGATCCGTGTAAAGGAAAGAATGAATGGGGCCATGTATCGTGAGATTTTGAGTGAAAACCTCCTTCCATCAGCAAGGGCATTGAAGATGAAACATGGCTGGGTCTTTCAGCATGACAATGATCCCAAACACACCGCCCGGGCAACAAAGGAGTGGCTTCGTAAGAAGCATTTCAAGGTCCTGGAGTCGCCTAGCCAGTCTCCAGATCTCAACCCCATAGAAAATCTTTGGAGGGAGTTGAAAGCCCGTGTTGCCCAGCAACAGCCCCAAAACATCACTGCTCTAGAGGAGATCTGTATGGAGGAATGGGCCAAAATACCAGCAATAGTGTGTGAAAACCTTGTGAAGACTTACAGAAAACGTTTGACCTCTGTCATTGCCAACAAAGGGTATATAACAAAGTATTAAGATAAACTTTTGTTATTGACCAAATACTTATTTTCCACCATAATTTGCAAATAAATTCATAAAAAATCCTACAATTTAATTTTCTGGATTTTTTTTCTCATTTTGTCTGTCATAGTTGAAGTGTACCTATGATGAAAATTACAGGCCTCTCTCATCTTTTTAAGTGGGAGAACTTGCACAATTGGTGGCTGACTAAATACTTTTTTGCCCCACTGTATTTTGGTGGCCCCAATTTTCAATCTTTCCTCACCGCTGCAACTCCCCAACGGGCTCGGGAGAGGCGAAGGTGGGGTCATGCGTCCTCCAAAACATGACCCACCTAACCACGGCCCTTAACATCCGCCAGCTTAACCTAGAAGCCAGCCGCACCAATGTGTCGGAGGAAACACCGTTCAACTGGCGACCCTCCCCTAACCCGAACAGCGCTGGGCCAATTGTGCTCCGTCCTACGGGACTCCCGGCCACGGCCGGTTGTGGCACAGCCCCGGAATGAACTCCCGGGTCTGTAGTAACGCCTTAGACTGCTGGTCCAAGCGAGAGGCCCAGCGACACGTCACTCAATCACAGTTTTTTTCTTTCTGTTGTTTTTGGACCTTGGCGACAAGAGGCTGTTGTGTGATATATTTTTTTCAGCCAGCATGGTAGCTCTAGATAACCCTCCTCCGTAGTGCCTGCTACTGCCCTTGGCTTAGACTTCCCCTGTCTCTGTCTCTCTAACTCACTCAACACCAAACACCACCCTTCCCTGTCTGACCTCTGACCTGCACAGACCCTCAACTCTGATTGGCTCTCCATGTATACTTCCTCCTTTGATTGATTGTGCTCTTATTGCTACTGTATGCGCTGGACACATTGGTAGAAGGGGCAGTACAGAACAGATGGCTGATGATAAAGGTAAATAGATTCAACTGTACGGCGAAGAAGATGGCTGCCGTGGCTCTTTGACCTCTTCGGTGTGTGTAACTGGGTCTGTTGTACGGTTTGCAGGTTCAGATACTCAACAAAAAGGTGGACTTAAGCAAAGTGACATCAAAGTGTGGCTCCAAGGCCAACATCAAACACAAGCCTGGTAAGGTTTTCTTGGGTAGACCTGTTGAGTTGTCATCCTGTATGTACACAGTAATTAATGTATCTCTATGGGTTTGATTGACCACAGCACCTTACTGTCATTATATTCTCAACTCTATACAAGTATTGATAGATGAAATCCAAAAGTAATCAAGGAACATTCAAACATGACTACCAAAGATGATTATAAAGATTAAACAAAACATCCATAATCACCAACTGATATATTCCTCAGACCTATGCAGTGACTGTGTGTTTCCTGCAGGGGGCGGCGATGTGAAGATCGAGTCCCAGAAAGTGAACTTCAAGGATAAGGCTAAATCCAAAGTGGGTTCAATGGACAACCTGTGTCACGGGCCCGGCGGTGGCAACATCGAGGTGAGGTCACCAGACAGAGGAACCTCATACTGAGTAACTTTGTACTCCTATTTACATACACATTATAGTTTAGTCTGCTGCATGTCAGATGTTCAGCCTAGTTTAGTCTCGTAGGTTTACTGCATGTCAGATGTTCAGCCTGGTTTAGTCTCGTAGGTTTACTGCATGTCAGATGTTCAGCCTGGTTTAGTCTCGTAGGTTTACTGCATGTCAGATGTTCAGCCTGGTTTAGTCTCGTAGGTTTACTGCATGTCAAATGTTCAGCCTGGTTTAGTCTCGTAGGTTTACTGCATGTCAGATGTTCAGCCTGGTTTAGTCTCGTAGGTTTACTGCATGTCAGATGTTCAGCCTGTATCAAATGGCATAGTCGAGATAACAACTTGGAAATGTGATCAACACAATGATAGCATTCTGAAAAACATTTAAGGGAAGATAGCCAAGATAGCCAATGGCACAGGTACGGTAAGTACTATCTGGCCCTGTTTACTGACTGATAATCAAGTCACGTTATTACACTGTGGACAATATCGGCTGTGGAATGTGTCGCTCCCCACTATTTTGCTTGTTTGTGTGTGTGCGTATGTGTGTGTGTGTGTGATAGAGAGAGACAGAGAGACAAAGAGAGAGAGACAGAAAGAGAGAAACAGAGAGAGAAACAAAGAGAGACAGAGAGAGAGAACGTGAGAGAGAGAAACAGAGAGAGAGACAAAGAGAGACAGAGAAAGTGAGAGAGAGAGAGAGAGAGAGAGAGAGACAGAGGGAGAGAGAGAGAGAGATAAAGTGAGAGAGACAGAGAGAGAGAGACAGAGGGAGAGAGAGAGAGAGATAAAGTGAGAGAGGCAGATAGAAAGTGAGAGAGACAGACACAGAGAGAGAGAGAGGGAGAGAGAGAGATAAAGAGAGAGAGGGAGAGAGAGAGATAAAGTGAGAGAGACAGAGAGAGAGATAAAGTGAGAGAGACAGAGAGAGAGAGAGAGAGAGATATAGTGAGACAGAGAGAGAGAGAGAGACAGAGGAGGGGAATGTGCACCCTTACAGTGGGGAGATGAGGGGGAATGAGGGTCAGACTGATTCCCCCATAAGAGGACATGTGTGAGGGGAGTGAGGATGACCAAGAGGAGAGGCTGGTAATACAGGAAGGAACTACTATGGTTCCTCTCCTAGGGACCCTCCATCTTTTTACAACCATCTAGGTGGGTAGGGGATGTCTGTGCATCAGCCAGTCCTATCTAGTGTGATGTCGCCTGTCCCCTCAGCCTATCACAGCCCATAATATAAGTCACATGACCACCATCTCAATGGCTGCACCATTCATCTCCTCTGACACTGGGAATGAACTTGATCTTTCTACAATGCATAGAGAGTACATAGTTGATCATAAACACACACGACGGGACATGTTCTCAGTTGGTCCTCCATCACATTCTTTAGGATTTCATCTCATCAATACTTGTATACAGTTGAGAATATAATGACAGTAATGTGCTATAGGTCTGTTTCAGAGATGTTGTAGTATGCCTACACATACCTATCATCTTACACAACACTTGACCAGTCCATGTTTACATCATAGTTGTTCTGGTACTCTCTATGGTTTCGGTAGGAACATTTCCTTTGAATGAAAATGGTCAAAAAAAAAACAAGGGTTTAATGGGTTTGAAATATATTGAAATACAAACACATTTACCAAACTATCTAAATTCCCCTGGATTTTGTCATTGATCTCTTCCATTGTAGTCTTTTTGTGAAATAGAGACACATGATTTATGGACCCTGACATACCGTACTCCTAAACCCCAGTCTAAAGATTCCGATTATAATTATTCCAATTGTTAAATATAGCTGAAAGTTATATTCCTCATCTAATATTTTTGATTTAATACATATTTTATTTTCCACATGATTTGATTTAA
Organism: Oncorhynchus mykiss; assembly: GCF_057628025.1. Lineage (NCBI taxonomy): Eukaryota > Metazoa > Chordata > Actinopteri > Salmoniformes > Salmonidae > Oncorhynchus > Oncorhynchus mykiss. The sequence goes on from NC_143032.1 coordinate 8,833,871, forward strand.
ACCACTCACCCTGGTACTGTAATAGCTTTAATGAGTTTCTTACCATTTGAAGACAACGTCAGCGCCTGTTTTCTTTGAGTACTCTTTTTGTTATTATCCCACTTGTCCTACTGTACACACACTGAAACCCCTGTTCCATTGCCCCAACTGACACCCTGCCACTGTGTTTGTTTCTAGGCTGAGGGGGCCCAGGAGATAGCAGAGGGGAATGAGGTTCCCCCCAGTGATACCCCAGTTCCAGACCGGGAGAATGGGGTAAAGGAGGATGCCCCTTGCCAGGGCCTCCATGACCCACAGGGCCTGGACTCAAGCATCCCTGAGACAAGTAAGTAGAGAGTCTGGTCTGGAGAGGGGCCTATTGAAGTTGGGATACAAAGTCCCTGACCTCCACATTACCTTTGACTTCTTATTCTACAGGCTTCTAATTCTTCTTTGTGTTATCCCTCTACCCTCTTCATCTCAACATCTCCTGTCCCACACTCCTCTCTCCTTCTCTCCTCTCTCACCTTCTCTCGTCTCTCTCTTCTCTCTCTCCTTCTCTCCTCTCTTCTTCTCCTCTCCTCTCTCCTTCTCTCCTCTCTCATCTTCTCTCCTCTCTCTCTTCTCTCACTCCTCTCTCCTTCCCTCCTTTCTCACTTTCTCCCCTCTCTCTCTTCTCTCTCTCCTCTCTCTCCTTCTCTCCTCTCTTCTTCTCCTCTCTATCCTTCTCTCCCCTTCTCTCCTCCCTCTCCTCTCTTCTTCTCCTCTCTATTCTTCTCTCCTCTCCATTTCTCTCCTTCTCTCCTCTATCCTTCTCTCAACTTCTCTCCTCTTTCCTTTTCTTCCTGCTACAGATTGAGTCTTTCAAGCTCAACTTCTGCTAGAACGCCTGCTCTCGCACGGATCACGGCGCCGACATCATAACCTGGCCAGCCCCAGACAACAGCCCCTCACACCTGCAACCCAGTGTCTCTCTCAATGACTTCCTGGCCTCTGCCGGCTACCCCCATCCCCCTCCCTCTTCCCCCCGCCAGGGCATGGGGCAACGGCACACTAGCAGGACTCGGATCATGACCCTCAACCCCACACCCCAGTTCCAAACACCTCACCCTTCCTATGATCTAATTCATGTATCATGTTATTACGCCTACCCTGCGCTACCTACCTACCGCTGTCCTGTTCCCATTGGCTGAGCTGACATTGTACATACAGTAGACCAAGCTTCAGGCAGGGTGGGATATCAATGGGAGGGTAACGGAGGCTTGCCATGTTCTCTCTGATTTGTCTGGTTGTGCTAATCTTGTATTAATGTGCTCGGAGGACTTTCCTAGGATCATGGTTTTCCGTTGGTCCCTCTGATCAGGTGATGGCTTTCTGACAACAGCACTCATTTTAGATCATGTTTCCTGGTCTCTACAAGAGCAGAACATGGCAGTCACAGTAGCAGACGCCAGTCATGTCCAGTATTACAGTACGTACTAGTGCCGTTTTAGTGAGAGCGTAATCTACCAGGCAACAGCGGCCTTGAACAAACCTGCTTGCTTCGTACAGACACCCCCATAGACACTACCCAATGGGAAACCCTCCTAGACTCACCTGTGGGTTACGTGCGGAGAGTAATATGTGTGTAGTACCCCTTTACTTGTGAGCATGTAGGGCTGCCGTGTGTTCCCAATAACCATTGATTATTCACTCAGTATTCACTAACCATCGACTCACTCACTGGTTCACCTCCTTCCTCTCTTCACTGTCCATCATCAGAGCATTTGAAACTGGTAGCCTGTTTGAACAGTAGGCTATGTAACTCTCTTTAATCTATGTGTTTGTGATGGTGTGTTTGAGTGAATTCTGCTGTTACAATGAGCTGTGGTGTTCTGTTCCGTTTACTCTCTCTCTCTCTCTCTCTCTCTCTCTCTCTCTCTCTCTCGACTTTGGTTTGTTTTCCTCATCTGTTTTGCTGTTTTGGTAGAAGGTTTTTCTCATCGTTTCCTTCTTTATTAGTATTCTTTCTCGTACAAGCAATACGCTGGATGGTCTATTTACCGTTAGGACTCAGAGAGCTTCTTGAATACACGCAAACGTTGTTATTTTTTTTTTTCTTGAAACAAAGGCTCACAGTCATGAAGACGCAACTCTGTTTAGGGCTTTGAGACCGAGGAAGCATGTTGGGAATGTGAGGAGGGACATAAAGACGGATAAGAACAGAGAGACAACGAACACTGAGGCTTAGTGAAAGACGTGTCCACTTCAGTGTGTTAAAACAACAATGTGATGGCAGTGGAACATTCGATGTTTAAAACAGTCTGCGTATATAATATGTACAAACTGTTCTGAACGTTGAATATTCCACTGTCAGAATAGTAGTCTGGGAAAGTTGAAGAAAGTAGAGTTTGGAAACTTTTATTTTGAATACAATACAAGGGACTTGTGTGAAGATTAGTTATTTGAAGGGAAGGGTCTTGGAAATTGGTGGAGCTGCGTGTCTTGTACGTGCCTCCTGTCCTGTTTACCTGAAACGGGGATGGAACTCGGGCTGGAAGCTCAAGTTGATGGGCCCTTGTCCCTGGAGAGTAACAGACCCGTAAAGCCGCCTGGTGGCTCTGTAGTCTGATTAGGATTTACAATAATTCTATTTTGTAACTAATCCTTGTTGTTGTTCCATTTCAGCTCTTTTCTGAGGGTTCTGTTTTTTGACAGTTATAAGTGGACTAGCTGAAGGACTTCTTTTGTCAGGCTATTGGCAGTGGAACATTCGATGTGGCTTATTGTACATGTAGTAATGTATCCAACGATTGCCTCCAATTGCTTAATTTTAGTGCATGGCCAGGTAATATCATGCCCAGAGCAGAAAGCCTATGTGCATTATGACTTGCAGTGTTGTGGTTCAATATATTTGTCCTTGGGGGGCAAATCATAGTCAGTGGTTTATCTTTCCTTATTATTGCATTATTTGCTTTAGACAGTGGGCAGGAAGAGAGTCAGAGGCTGTCATTTTGCCTGAAAATTATATTGCAGTTTGGTATATAAATCAGCTATACGTTCATCGGGTTCATTTGTGTTGTACTCAAAATGAGGACAGTACATCAAGTAATGTTTTTGAGTAATGATCTGTTCCCCCCCCCCCCCCCCCCCACGCCCCGCTAATTCAAGTCAAAATGTAGACCTCCTAAAAGTAGCACCAACACTCCAAAATGTGCAAGAATAATACAACTGACATTTTTAATATGCTCTTAAATCAGAGGTATGGAAACTATTAAAAGCACCTTAAAGGCTTGAATATATCAAAGAGGGTTCACCGTGATGGAAATGTGTATGTGATTGAAGCTATCCCTGGATATGTCTGCAATGCATAAGGGCCACTTAACAAACACTGTTAAGGAGCTTAGCACACTCCTGTACAGCATAGAACTGTGTTTCATCTTGATGGCCTCCCATTTTGCTCCTAGGACCACCATGAAATATTGTTTGAGGGTAACAATCTTTTGAGATGTGTGGAATAATCCCCAGAGCCAAATGTTTTAAGAAAATAGATTTTATTGTTATCGACAATATTTTAGTTTTAAATTCGATAGGTTTGTAGATATTGATATTTGAGAGGTTTGTCGTGCATCAGAGGAGCGCCTGCTGAGGTGGATCGTAGTATGGCCTCTGGTGCCACGTTCCTCGTCTGATGGGGACATGTCCTCCTTGTGCCTGTCCACAACCACTTTTACTATCACTTTCACCCCTGGTCTTCATGTACTCTTTGAGATCTCACGCGTTTTTTTTTTTTTTGAAATATAGATTTGGACTGTTTATACACTATTTCACCACAGCAACAACAACAATATGAAAACAACAATTGTGGGAGGTGGGGTGTAATAAGGATGTTAAGTATAGGTTTTATGTTCATCTACCTTTAACAGATTTAATGGTAATGAGTAATATTAATTATTATTATTATTGAGCAAGTCTACCTTTTTTCAAAGAAAAGGGCTGCTAAAGTGAAAGAATGTTCTGGAGATTTAGTGTACTAAAGAAACAACACTTTTTCTATGTGTATTTATCTTGTGTATTTATCTTGTGTTCCCATTGGTGTGTGGTTGTGTCAGTGGGGGGGAGTGTTAGAGGGCTTATGGAAGGCATAGTGGGATCTGGTCCAGTTTGTGCATTGCTGTCTATTGAACAGCCTTTCTTTCACAAATTGTAAGAGTTTTGTTAACTTTCACACAACCTTTGTCCATCCCCACAACCCCAGTCTTAAGAAATTTAAATACTGTTATTTACAGGAAGGTCTTTTTAGATGTGATTTTGACATTGTAGGATACAGTGGACGACCTCGCGTTGATTTGAAAACAAGATACATGTAACACGAAAGGGATTGAAACTAATATGTATGAATTGCACTGTATAACATACAAAATGCGTGGAAGAGGGATTAGAAATCAGAGTTTGTATCGGGTCATTTAGTAACATTGTTCTGCCCTGGAGTATCATGGAAAGCTCCACGTCCTAACACACCTTTGTGTAAGACTAACAGCAGCTGTCAGGTTTGGCTTGTGTTATACTTAGAGTTCTCCAGTGATGCAACAATGAGCTCCATAGATCTGCTTCTAGCTGTTAGCTCACACAAAGTGTACTGATAGAAAACACCTACTCAAGAGCAGAAACAATTGGGATGTGTTAGGATGACTTATGTCAATTTATTTTATTTTTGATTTTTGTTTTTTCATTCATTTAGAATTTATTTTTTTGGGTTTTGAAAGAAGTGTTTGTTGTGGTTAATTGTTCATTAGTGATGTGATGATTAAAAATGTAATAAAATACAAACGTTTAAGATATTGTGCTTGCCTTTTGATTAATTGCGTAATCCTCTCTGCCACAGATGAGCCATACGTACAGGATGTAGATTTACATTGCAAATAGAAAGCAGGAAACATTTTGACACATTCCCTTTGGAGAATTACTTCATGAGGCATGATAACATTGTTGATTATGACTGCAATTGATTAGTGAAGAGCAACGAAATGGTATTGTAGAAGTGAGTCCTATCTGTCGGAAGACAATCTCACATTAACTATTTGGGGGCTTGGTGCTGAGGAGTATTTTCCATGTTAATACAGGCGTAATAAAGGCCTAGTTCACAAATCACTATAACTTTTTTTTTAATCAGGGTGCTGCACCCTCAGCACCGCAACTTCCCGCGGCTATACATAAGAGGAATCAATTCAAGTCACGTAGTGACAGTGAACTGTAGATTTAAACAAGCTACACACATTTCATCACTTCCTGGTCCACTTCCTGATATTTACTGACCCTGGCCATGACCCCACTCTCTGAGGGTCTCAGGGGGAGTTGGGATATGCAACTAAATACATGTCCAATTCAAATGTGTCTAATACACACTTGTACAAGTGTGAAATAGGACAAATGTTTGCACCCACCAAAATGATTATTAGGCCAAATAGTTTGTGCAGAAGTCAAAGCATTGTCCATTCAGGGTGGACATGGGGAAATCTGCTTATTTAAAAAGAAATTGGACAGGCATTTTATAATCCCCATTGAGTGTATGCTAGTGCATGACAGAAATATTTGGAGTTGACTGGAGCTGATCAATCTTATTTTTGTGTGTGTCCGCAAAGAAACATTATTGGCTTTGGGTGGGAAACTTTTGGCCTATAATCGGCCAATAAATCTCAGCTATAGTCTCATATAGCCTACTCTTGTATTTTTGACAAGCAAATCTCCCTATGAGACAATAAATTATGAATTCACTCCTCCACCAAGCAACCTGGATGGCAACGAGGATGATGGGACTAGGCCTCACATGAGAAAAGTCTACCCTCTATTTCCTTTTATAAAAATCTGTCTGGTGCACATATAATAAGTCCTTTGTAGTTTTTCGCTTCGGTGTAAGCCTAACCCATACGGAAAAAATATTGGAATATATTTAAAAACAATTGAAACATATGTAAATATATTTGGTAATGTATTTATCAAATACATAAAGAAATTGACATTAAAATATGTGTGTAAAATACACAGTCACATCTTATAACCTTCTCTAACCTGATGGTAATGCTATTGACCTTTGGCATTAGGTTCACAAAGTGGGCGTTGCATGCAAAAGTTGGATCAGAAAGTGAATTACGTAGCTAGCCTATTATCATATTCCTTGAGGTGTATCTGCTACTTATTAAACATAATGAGATGAACGAGACATGTGAATCTATAACATTTCTGTAAATATATTTTTCAGTGAGCTGTCAATCACAATTTCAAATTTTCCCAAGCCCTATGGAGCGAGACAAATTTCACGTAAATGTGAAATTTGTGAAAATACTAACACCATGTTACAACAGTGGTAGGCCTGATCACCGACAACGACGAGACAGCCTATAGGGAGGAAGTCAGAGACCTGGCCGGGTGGTGCCAGAATAACAACCTATTCCTCAACGTAACCAAGACTAAGGAGATTATTGTGGACTACAGGAAAAGGAGGACCGAGCACCTACCTATTGTTCACCTAGTACCTTTTTTGCACTATTGGTTAGAGCCTGTAAGTAGGCATTTCACTGTAAGATCTACACCTGTTATATTCAGCGCACGTGACAAATAAACTTTGATTAGATTTTTAGTATCTTCCAGGAATAATTAATCATAACCAGTAGTATCTATCTTTGATAATGAATCATAATCAGCATTATCTACCAGGTAGCCTAGTGGTTAGGGCATTTGACTAGTAACCGAAAGGTGGCAATATCAAATCCCCGAGCTGTCAAGGTAAAAATCTGTCCTTCTGCCCCTGAACAAGGCCATTAACCCACTGTTCCTAGGCCGTCATTGAAAATAAGAATTTGTTCTTAACTGACTTGCCTAGTTAAATACATTTAAAAAAAATAATGAATCATAATCAGTATCTATCAGGAATAATGAAACAGAATAATAATAGATGTTTTGTGAATCTATTAATTATGACCACTTTTGTGTAGAATATTTAGATATTTCATTCCTCAAAATCTGGCCAATGCATATCCTTTAGGTTAATATGAATAAAAAATTATTTTACATTATTTAAATTAATCGAGTCATGAACATATTGACTTTGAAATTAACAAGGGAGAGGTTAAACGTTGGCTAAATCTGGCATAAGCTCATTCCCACTCTTTACAATAACTCTGTTGCAGTGGTCTTAGGTAGTCTCCGTGTAGGCTCTTCCCTCCATCACGACACTGCTGCCCAGTTGAAGAGCTTGTGATCTCCATGCAGCACCGCACATCTTCGGAAAAGCAGCCCTCAGAAGATGCCCTTCTGGAGTCATGCAGCCATATAGAGTCTTTATACCCTAATGTAGGCCTATTTGCCTACTAGCCAAATAAAGTGCAGGGCATGCATGACGCGTGCAACTCGTCATTCCAACATATTTGAACATTTAATTCATCATTCATTCAGTTCAGTCAGTCAGTATGGCATCCATTCAGTAATTTGTCTGAGTTGCAATAGGAACTAAATAAAAGACAATAGAACAATCTTATCTATTTGTTTATTTAAATCCATGTGTGTATTCAAAATTATCTAAACTCTCCAAAGTTCTTTAGCCTATCACTTGAATAATTCTGTGTTTAATTTAGGCCTATCCAAATTTTTAACAATAGGCCTTCAACTTGTAGGCATTGCAATTTAGACCATCATTCTGGGGACTGGTGTCTTGAGGAATAATTTCAAATTAAATGTAATTGTGTTTTATAACTGTTTTTATTATAGGGCTCCCCTTAAAAAGAGACCCTAGCTCACAGTCCTCTAAATATCTTCTCTAAATAAATGTTAAACAAAATAGTTGTATTTGTATTTATTATGGATCCCCATTAGCTGCTGAAAAGGCAGCTTTATAGTCCCCTCTGTTCCCTAAGGTGTTTATCTAATTTTACTGATGGCATCGGTTTCTTCATGTGGAATAGAGTTCCATGTAGTCATGGCTCTATATAGTACTGTGTGCCTCCCATAGTCTGTTCTGGACTTGTCATCTGCAATTATCCTCAGTAATTTTCCATCCAGATTGTCAGACCCCGGTGGCTTGTCATTGTTGATAGAGAACAATCAAATTATGCAATTATATTGCCTTTAAATAACACACAACAGCATGGCATTTGTAGATGGCGGAATAGGCCTAGCCTAAATCATATTTACTTTCTATTTTGCAGCTCAGGTGGCTATTCTAGGCAAGACTATTCTGTGTCTTTATCATTCTCACACAAGTCATTTGCTGAAGGCCCAAGCCTATACTAAGCCATCTACTGGTGTAACATTCTAAAATAAGCTCTAGACTTTTATTTTGGAAATTAAACCAGAAGCTGCAAAAATGACTCTAATATCTGGGCTAGAGTTGCTTGATTGACTAGCTAACTCCAACTAGCTACATTTGGTTCATGTCCACTGCAGACGCCACATTACCTACAAAAGTTTGTAGGTACAAAAAATATCTATAACCGAGTAAAGGGTAAAGTAAGAAAAATAAAAAAAAATCTCTCTCTCTCTCTCTCTCTATATATATATATATATATATATATATATATATATATATATATATATATATACCCCAAAATTTTTAATTACAAAAAATGGTACTTGTAAATGTTAATTCGTAGTCGTAATATAGTACATTTACAGATCTGATTTAAAGTTTACATTTCACGTTTCACATGGCTTCTCTTATGATCCTAACAATTTACATATGGATTTTATTACAATCCTAACGATAAGTACATTCAACCTTTTGGCAGCTATCTCCCTCCATAGAGGATCCCCATTAACTGACAGAGCGACCGTTACTATTTAAAAAAAATATATATACATCTGACGAAGGAGAAGACCAGTCATTACCAAAAGTTTTCTCATGGAAAATTACATTTTATTTAATTACATATGTATAACATTGATTTAAAATATATTTCCACCTGACAGAGGAAGAAAATAAATACATTCGGAACTGCTTGCAAGCAAGAGTTTTCATCGAGCTGGTAACGTTAATGTTAGTTAAAACAGCTAACGTTAGCTTTAGCTTGCCAGTTGCCACCAACTGCCACTTACTGACCAAGGTAAGAATAATTGTTCTGGAAATGTACGTGTTTAGTTAATATGATATAGGTAATAAATACAATGTAATTGTCAAAGCTAGCTAGTTCATGTTAAATGTTCTTGGTTTGCTAGTTAGTTAACGTTACATAACATACTGGCAAGACTATAGTGCCCAGGTGGGCCAGTAACGTTAACCGAAAGATTGCTAAATCAAATCCACGAGTTGACAAGGTAAAAATCTGTCTTTCTGCGGAAGACACATTTAAAAACATGTTTTCGCTTTGTCATTATGGGGTATTGTGTGTAGATTGATGAGGATTTTTTGTTTAAAAAAAGAAATCAATTTTAGAATGAGGCTGTAAGGTAACAAACTGTGGAAATAGTCAAGGGGACTGAGTACTTTCAGAAAGCACTGTATACGTTAATGAAGCAATTGTACAATCATACAATCAATTTGACTTTATTTTTTTTACCAATCTAACGCCATAACATCATAATGGTAATAAATTATTTGAATGGTATATCTCTATTGATAAACAGGGTAAATCAAGATGTAGCCTAGGCCTATTAACAGTACAGGTGAATGCATATGTGACCAGATGCCTCCATTCGGTTTAATGTAGCAACATTTTAAATAGTGTTTTTTACATTTGATAAAAGTAGAGACCCAGAACTAGAAAATGGTATATCATACACTGCAGTTGAGGAACAATGGGAAAGTAATTCTGCTATAAAAGTGTATTAACTTGTAACCCCACAGAAGAGCTACTGGAGAGCATTTGTGTGTCTACACCCATTCAGAATCAAAAACTGAAAGTGTCCAGATAAAAATATTTTATCAATATTTTATTATTATTAGATGATTCTTACCCAGACACACTTGTATGGGTAAATGTATGGGTCATGTGAAGGAAATGGTCACTTTTGTCTAGACATGTACACATGATCATGAAAAAAAATAGATGGCCTTAATCACTCTCAGACACACCAGGCTAACTTGATGGGTCATGTAATCATCAGGGATGGAAACTACTCACCTTTCAGCGAAATTTGGCGTTTTGATTCCAAAATAGGTGACCTACGTGATTCGTGTAGCTCCGATGAGAAAAGTTTAGGCGGGGGGGTCTTCGGATCACTACTGGTTGTATGCGAACAAGACAGCATCAGCGCGTGTTGAAAGGGCGGTGAGTGGAATGGCATGGCAGTTGACACCTATAGCAGCGCGTCCTCTGAGCAATAACGAAGAGGAAGGTGAGAAGCCTGACCACGGAGACAGGAGTGAGGAAGCGTACTTCATGAGCTGTAACCGAAAAACAACTGGCATTTGGAAAGTTTGAGGTGAGGGAGAAAGTGTGGTGGAACAAGTATTGTTAGCATTGTTAAGGATCTTGCCACAGTAGCTGGGTCGAATTCTCTGTTAGCTAGCCAGAGAAATGTTGAGCAACATTAGCCAATTTAACTGATCAAATAATTGAGTTTATGGTGTGAAAATGAGCAAACAGCTAACGTTAGTAACCTAACCATTCTCTAAAGTATTAACTGGTATACGACTCCTTGCCGTTCCTCAAGTTATGACGCGTTAGTTGCTTACTTGATCTGTGTGAAATGTTAACAAGTTAACAAACTAACTAGAGTACTATCGGTGAACTAATGTTTTCCCTCTACAGTATGTGGTTAATTTTCAGAATGAGAGAATTACGTGAAAATGAGGCGTTGCTTGTTAAACAAGTGGATTCAGGGATGAAGTGTAGCTGGAGCTGGGCCTGGCTTAAGCTGGATGCCACCATAGAGTTGAAAGGAGCACCACACACTTTCCTTCCTTCTCACTTTTTCAATACAGTGGATACAAAGGGGTATGTATGCCAGGTGTACTCTCTGCCTGAAAGAGATCAATTATGCCAACAAAGGGTATCATGCCCTGCTGGCACATTGTAGAACAGATGTCCACAGGCAGAACGTGAACGATGTAATAATGTGCAGAGTAGCCCAAGTATATTGTTTTTGTTAGGTTGAACTAGACAGTAACACGTGAGTGAGAGGGGATTATTACATTTTTTACTCTGTGAATGTTATTTTTGCACACATGTAGCATTGTGCACTTGATCTACATCTACTATAGTGGCCACTATAATAGAGCAAAAATAGAATGCCTGTTTGTTTCATTCTATTTCTACTTTAAGATGTTTATTTCACAAATGCAATATTTAGATGTGTGTGGTCACAAGCGTTCTATTATACAGGCTGTCATGGCTAACTGCAAAATTAGTGTATTGTTTTTTCTCAAGACTTGAGTGTCATTTGCAGGAAAGTCTAGGCAACAATTGGATTGCTTTCTTTACATTTTTTTTAGCTGTAAGTTAGGTTCACATTAACCACTTGTTATTTTACACATAGAGACTCATCATGTAGATCATATTCTTTGTTGTTTAATTAGTTAAAACCTGCATTTCCCCCTGGCGGGGATTTTCTTTGCATGTTTCAGTGCAAAACAAAAAGTGTCACTTTTTTGGGCCCTCACAAGTTTGCATCCCTGTATCATCTGGCGAAGTGGAGTCTTTTGTTTGGCCTTGTACCTATCCAGCAAAACAATGAACTGGCATAATCCCAACTCATACTACTACCAGTACAAACATTGTCATAGCTGTAATATGAATCTGCAGGTAGCTAAAGCTAACAACTAGGTCCAGTGTTAGCTAGCTAACATTAGGCTATACAGTGCCTTGCGAAAGTATTCGGCCCCCTTGAACTTTGCGACCTTTTGCCGGAGATTTGTCTTCCAACAAGACAATGATCCAAAACATAAAGCAAAATCTACAATGGAATGGTTCAAAAATAAACATATCCAGGTGTTAGAATGGCCAAGTCAAAGTCCAGACCTGAATCCAATCGAGAATCTGTGGAAAGAACTGAAAACTGCTGTTCACAAATGCTCTTCATCCAACCTCACTGAGCTCGAGCTGTTTTGCAAGTTGGAATGGGAAAAAATGTCAGTCTCTCGATGTGCAAAACTGATAGAGACATACCCCAAGCGACTTACAGCTGTAATCGCAGCAAAAGGTGGCGCTACAAAGTATTAACTTAAGGGTGCTGAATAATTTTGCACGCCCAATTTTTCAGTTTTTGATTTGTTAAAAAAGTTTGAAATATCCAATAAATGTCGTTCCACTTCATGATTGTGTCCCACTTGTTGTTGATTCTTCACAAAAAAATACAGTTTTATATCTTTATGTTTGAAGCCTGAAATGTGGCAAAAGGTCGCAAAGTTCAAGGGGGCCGAATACTTTCGCAAGGCACTGTAACTAGCAATGCAAATGGACTTCTGATTCATACACGTAAATGTTAGCTAGCGAGCCAGCAATCTAACGTTCGCTAGCTAGTGAACAGTATGCTTTGACTTGCAATGAAAAGGACTTTCTGACCAAATTAGAAATTTTTAATATCTGCAAATGTAGCTAGACTCTTACCCGTACACATGGATGAACACTTCACAGCAGACTGAAACCATTTAACTCATTTTTTTTTGTAGCCAATTATTACATATTTTTTGGCCAGCGTTGTGTCAAGTCATCTGGTTCACACTGACCGTGGCTAGTGCAGAAGGTAGCCCGTCACTTTTTCCAACTGATCTAATGATAGCGCCTGATAATTTCAGGTTATCAATGTTGTTGAGAAAAGTAGCAAAACTTTTGTAGTTCTTGGTGGCTAATTTTATGTCTTTCAAAAACAGCGCGGTAGAAAGGTCTATCAACACATAACGAGCAAGCTCACGTTATAGACAGATGCTACAGACCAATCCAAATTCATCTCCAGACAAATCCAGCCCACCCATTATCTCACCCAATCATGGCTAGCGGGAAAATTCCTGGTTTTTGGTTCCTGGTGTCTAAACCAACTAGGCTCATAATTTAACTATTTTATTTGTATTTACAGATGGAATACAAGGTTGTTATTAAGGCACATGAAAGTCCACATGTTCCAGAAGGCATTTCTCCCAAAAAATGAATTTTGCTGAAAAAAAAAAAAATGAAATGCCTCTCCTTTGAAGTAGTGACGTGTGACATATGCCTAGTTATCTGAAATGAGTCACATATTCAATAGGAGTGCATGCATGCATTGAGTTATTGAGCTTGTTTTGCTGATTTCACAGGGCAACAGATGATAACAACATTTGCGTTAAAGTAGCTTATTTGATTAAGAAGTGCGCTGTCTCTTGAACCTTTTTGGGATAGGGGGCAGCATTTTCACTTTTTGGATGAATAGCGTGCCCAGTGAACTGCCTCCTACTCTGGCCCAGATGCTAATATATGCATATTAGTATTATTATTGGATATAAAACACTCTGAAGTTTCTAAAACAGTTTGAATGATGTCTGTGAGTATAACAGAACTCATATGGCAGGCGAAAACCTGAAAAAAATCCAACCAGGAAGTGGGATATCTGAGGTTTGTAGTTTGTCAAAGCTTGGCCTACCGAATACACAGTGTTCATGGAGTCAAGTTGCACTTCCTACGGCTTCCACTAGATGTCAACCGCCTTTAGAAACTGGTTTGAGGATTCTACTATAAAGGAGGGGCTCATGAGACCTGTTTGAGTCAGTGGTCTGGCAGAGTGTCTCAGGCTCGTGACGCGTGCCCCCGACAGAGTTAGCTCTGGTTCCAGTGCTTTTCTTCAGACAAAGGAATTCTCCGGTTGGAAGCTTATTGATGTTTTATGTTAAAAACATCCTAAATATTGATTCCATACATCGTTTGACTTGTTTCTACGACTTGTAACGGAACTTTTCGAGTTTTTGTCTGGATGAAGTGCTCGCTCCTCATGAAGATGGATTACTGGGCTGAACACGCTAACAACAAGTGGCTATTTGGACATAAATTATGGACTTTATGGAACAAATCAGTCATTTATTGTCGAACTGGGATTCCTGGGAGTGCCTTCTGATGAAGATCATCAAAGGTAAGTGAATATTTATAGTGTTATTTCTAACTTCTGTTGACTCCAAAATGGCGGATATTTCTCTGGCTGGATTGGGCTCTGAGCGCCGTTCTCAGATTATGCTTTTTCCGTAAAGTTTTTTAAAATCTGACACAGCGGTTGCATTAACTTAAGGAGAAGTCTATCTTTAATTCTGTGAATAACAGTTGTATCTTTTATCAATGTTTATTATGAGTATTTCTGCAAAATCACCGGATGTTTTGGAATCAAAACATTACTGCACGTAACGCGCCAATGTAAACTGAGATTTTTGGCTATAAATATGCACATTATCGAACAAAACATACATGTATTGTGTAACATGATGTCCTATGAGTGTCATCTGGTGAAGATCATCAAAGGTTAGTGATTAATTTTAATAATATTTCTGCTTTTTGTGACTCCTATCTTTGGCTGGGAAAATGTCTGTGTGTTTTTTTGACTTGGCTATGACCTAATATAATCAATCATATGTTGTGCTTTCGCTGTTAAGCATTTTCGAAATCGGACACGATGGGTAGATTAACAAGAAGTGTATCTTTCATTTGCTGTATTGGACTTGTTAATGTGTGAAAGTTACATATTTATAAAAAAAAAAAATTAATTACGCGCACTGCCTTTTCAGCGGAATGTTGTTGAGGGGTTCCGCTAGAGGAACGCCTGCGCTAGAAAGGTTAAGTTAAAATAAGTGTTCATTCAGTATTGTTGTAATTGTCATTATTACAAATAAATAAATAAATAGAAATTGGCCGATTAATCGGTATCGGCTTCTTTGACCCTCCAATAATCGGTATCGGCGTTGAAAAATCATAATCGGTCGACCTCTAATGTGTAGTAGGAAACACTGTATACCAGGCGACCGTGTCAGTGTGCATGCGTCCGGCCCGCCACACGAGTCACTAGAACGCGATGGGACAAGGACATCCCTGCCTGGCCAAACAAAAAGTGTGGTTAAGAGAATGCCATGAGTGTGCAAAGCTGGCATCAAGGCAAAGGGTGGCTACTTTGAAGAATCTCAAATATAATACATTTGTATTTGTTTACACTTTTTTGGTTACTACATGATTCCATATGTGTTATTTCATAGTTTTGATGTCTTCACTATTATTCTACAATGTAAAAAATAGTAAAAATAAAGAAAAACCCTGGAATGAGTAGGTGTGTCCAAACTTTTGTTTGGTACTATATGTCAATAGATAGATAAACCATTTTTATATAATGTGAGTGCTAGTGGGAAAGTCACTTTCTGTCCAGCATGCCACTGGGCCATGTGATTAGAAGTCAATTTGAATTAAACAACCAAATTAGATTATAGAACATACCAGAAATATTGAAATGGAATCAACACCAACCCTGACAGATGTCTATACCAGTGTCACGACTTCCACCGAAGTCGGCTCCTCTCCTTGTTCGGGCGGCGTTCGGCTATCGCTGTCACCGGCTTTCTAGCCATCGCCGATCCATTTCTCATATTCCATTGGTTTTGTCTTGTTCCATTACACACCTGGTTTTCATTCTATAATTACTGCATGTATTTATCCTCTGTTTTCCCTCCATGTCTTTGTGTGTATTGTTTGTTTGTGATGTGGATTATTGTCGGGCGCTTTACTTTTGCCATGTTCCGTGTTTTTGGCACGTTATTGTTTTTATGTGCTGTATTTTGTGGAATGGAATTAAAGTGCGCATGTTCACTACACTCTGCTCTCCTGCACCTGACTTCGCCTCCCGTACACACCTTCGACAACCAGATATGAAAAACCGTTGTCATACAGGTAACATGTTACAAGGAATACACAGAGGGGCCATTTTCAATTTAGTTTATTCTTTATTCTGCTCATGTTACATGGAGAATATAGAAAACTAAAGCACGACAGTCAGGACATTTTCAGAAAGGTCCATCTGAGAGCTTCACTCTTCATCATGTTCTTTCTGTGGCAAAGAAGATAAAGGTTGAGAAAATGTGCTTCTGAAAACGTTATTATTAAATACTGTTCTTCATTTATTTTTAAATCTTACAATCAAATCTTATAATAAATAATTTACAAAAACAGTTTTGCTTGCCATTGTACAGAAAGTGACCACTGAAACCATTATGCTTTAGAAATAATGTTTAAAAAAACATTTTTAAGTAAACAATAATCCAATTCATATTTGATTCAGTTTTATAATGAGTGTACATAACATTAGGAATACTTCATAATATTTAGTTGCAACCCCTTTTGCCCTCAGAACAGCCTCAATTAATCTCATTCCACAGGGATGCTGGACCATGTTGACTCCAATGCTTCCCGCAGTTGTGACAAGTTGGCTCGATGTCCTTTGGGTGGTGGACAATTCTCAATACACACAGGAAACTGTTGAGCGTGAAAAACCCAGCGTCGTTGCAGTTCTTGACAAACTCAAACTGGTGCGCCTGGCACCTACTACCATACCCCGTTCAAAGGTACTTAAATTTCCGTCTTGCCTATTCACCCTCTGAATGGCACACATACACAATCCATGTCTCAACTGTCTCAAGGCTTTAAAATGATTCTTTAACTGGGCTCCTCCCCTTCCTCTACACTGATTGAAGTGGATTTAACAAGTGACATAAATAAGGGATCATAGCTTTCACCTGGATTCACCTGCTTAGCCTATGTCATGGAAAGCGCTGGTGTTCCTAATGTTTTGTACACTCAGTGAGTATAAAAATATGTCATGTCAATGATAGTATAGCTGTTTGACATCAAATAATTACAAAGCTATTGAGGTGGAAGCTGTTGACATGAGGGAATTTGAAAATTCTAATCAATATAATTATTTTTGATGGAAAGAACTGACCTGAGAGCTGGCATCACAACTCTTGGCCTCACTCTTCATCCTTTCCTTTCTGTGACAGAGAAGATGGATTGATCATTAGCATTTTTTTTATATTACTGTGTGAAGGAAAACATTTGATACTGCCATATACTGTGTGCTTCAAATTATATGGTTGGAAACTTCAACAGTATGTACAGTGCCTTGCGAAAGTATTCGGCCCCCTTGAACTTTGCGACCTTTTGCCACATTTCAGGCTTCAAACATAAAGATATAAAACTGTATTTTTTTGTGAAGAATCAACAACAAGTGGGACACAATCATGAAGTGGAACGACATTTATTGGATATTTCAAACTTTTTTAACAAATCAAAAACTGAAAAATTGGGCGTGCAAAATTATTCAGCCCCCTTAAGTTAATACTTTGTAGCGCCACCTTTTGCTGCGATTACAGCTGTAAGTCGCTTGGGGTATGTCTCTATCAGTTTTGCACATCGAGAGACTGACATTTTTTCCCATTCCTCCTTGCAAAACAGCTCGAGCTCAGTGAGGTTGGATGGAGAGCATTTGTGAACAGCAGTTTTCAGTTCTTTCCACAGATTCTCGATTGGATTCAGGTCTGGACTTTGACTTGGCCATTCTAACACCTGGATATGTTTATTTTTGAATCATTCCATTGTAGATTTTGCTTTATGTTTTGGATCATTGTCTTGTTGGAAGACAAATCTCCGTCCCAGTCTAAGGTCTTTTGCAGACTCCATCAGGTTTTCTTCCAGAATGGTCCTGTATTTGGCTCCATCCATCTTCCCATCAATTTTAACCATCTTCCCTGTCCCTGCTGAAGAAAAGCAGGCCCAAACCATGATGCTGCCACCACCATGTTTGACAGTGGGGATGGTGTGTTCAGCTGTGTTGCTTTTACGCCAAACATAACGTTTTGCATTGTTGCCAAAAAGTTCAATTTTGGTTTCATCTGACCAGAGCACCTTCTTCCACATGTTTGTTGTGTCTCCCAGGTGGCTTGTGGCAAACTTTAAACAACACTTTTTATGGATATCTTTAAGAAATGGCTTTCTTCTTGCCACTCTTCCATAAAGGCCAGATTTGTGCAATATACGACTGATTGTTGTCCTATGGACAGAGTATCCCACCTCAGCTGTAGATCTCTGCAGTTCATCCAGAGTGATCATGGGCCTCTTGGCTGCATCTCTGATCAGTCTTCTCCTTGTATGAGCTGAAAGTTTAGAGGGACGGCCAGGTCTTGGTAGATTTGCAGTGGTCTGATACTCCTTCCATTTCAATATTATCGCTTGCACAGTGCTCCTTGGGATGTTTAAAGCTTGGGAAATCTTTTTGTATCCAAATCCGGCTTTAAACTTCTTCGCAACAGTATCTCGGACCTGCCTGGTGTGTTCCTTGTTCTTCGTGATGCTCTCTGCGCTTTTAACGGACCTCTGAGACTATCACAGTGCAGGTGCATTTATACGGAGACTTGATTACACACAGGTGGATTGTATTTATCATCATTAGTCATTTAGGTCAACATTAGATCATTCAGAGATCCTCACTGAACTTCTGGAGAGAGTTTGCTGCACTGAAAGTAAAGGGGCTGAATAATTTTGCACGCCCAATTTTTCAGTTTTTGATTTGTTAAAAAAGTTTGAAATATCCAATAAATGTCGTTCCACTTCATGATTGTGTCCCACTTGTTGTTGATTCTTCACAAAAAAATACAGTTTTATATCTTTATGTTTGAAGCCTGAAATGTGGCAAAAGGTCGCAAAGTTCAAGGGGGCCGAATACTTTCGCAAGGCACTGTATATTATGGTAAATGGTTTGTGTTAGTTTTTAGAAATCTATATTTTTAAAACCATCAGACCATCAAAAAATGTTTTAAACCATTTAGTTTTGCGTTTTATATTGAAAGTCCACAGGTTTCTTTTGCTTCAATAGAGTGATCAGGGGCATGCGACTATAGTTTTCCTTTCCTACACATTCAGCGGAAAAAAAGCTTAATTTTCAAGCTCCCGAGTGGCACAGGGGTCTAAGGCTCTGCATCTCAGTGCTAGAGTTGTCACAACATACGCTGGTTCGATTCCAGGCTGTATCACAACCGGCCGTGTTTGGGAGTCCCATAGGGTGGCGCACAATTGGCCCAGTGTTGTTAGGGTTTGGCTTGTGTAGGCCGTCATTGTAAATAAGAATTTGTTAACTGACTTGCCTAGCTAAATAAAGGTAAAAAAAAAAAATGATGATGACAACAGAAGTGCAATGCTATTTTAGAGCAATTATGTGCAATTAAATAATTCAATGGTCCCAAAAAAATAAGTTATGAAATCTGTTAGATTTTTTGCCTAATTCAGTTTTTTTCCAAATTCATTTTTTCCCATTTTGTCAATCCAGGTTTCTGTTTTTTGCCCAGTTTTTTCTGTTTTTTGCTCTCAAAATTGCACATTTTTAATAGAAAAACAACTAAATTGGATGTTCTAAGTCCACAGCAATGGTTTAACTACATCAGGAGACCACTTTTGAGGTCTGGGAAAAATCTAATACATTTTCATTTTTGGGTTCAGATACCATTTAATTAAACTGGGCACCAGCAAGAGACTTGTTTGGTTAGTGGTGTTTCTGTACCACACATGTAATTACGGAGTTTGCTAAAAAAAAATCGCCACTGGATTGATGCAAATTATCATGATACCAGGTAGGCTTACTTTGTAGTTAACATTTAATTGAGAACGCTTTTGGGAAACCCTTTCCATCTACCAGATGACGGTTATCATTATTAGCATCATCGCTAACAGCTACACAAAGTGGTAAACAAAAAAAGGGGCATTCCTGCGTTGCCTCTTCAGAAAGTTTAAGGAAAATACGAATCACTGATGGATTTTGTTAATGTATTATGATAATCTTGGGCAATACATTTATTTGATTTTCTACTAAGTTCAATAGATTGCTGCTCTTCAACTACAGGATGTACTGCAGAAAATTGTTAAACCTGTTTGTGGCACAAATTCAAGGAGTAATCTAAAACAATTTTAGGATGAGACACAATTAAATTAAAGGGGAATTCCTCTAAAAAAACAGGAATATAAATAACGATAATGATGTAATATGCCTTAAAGCTATTCCAAGTTTAGTTTTTTGCCATCTACACTACAGTACATGGGATGTTTGCAAATTATCCTTTTAGACTCTTGAAAAAGTAACTTTACTGACCTTGGAGCCGGAATCACGACTCTTGGCTCTCATCTTGTTAACCTGAGACTCAGCAATATCAGCCCTCTCCTCTGCCTCATCCAGTTCATGCTGAATCTTGCGGAACTTGCCCAAATTAGAATTGGCTTGTTCTTCCTGTGAAATGTTTTAAGCATGATTTAAGTTTTTAGAAAACACAACAATTTGAGAATTACAGATGTATTAGTTGGGTGATGGAACATTTTCTACTTACAGCCTCCTCTGAAGTTCTCTTGTAGGATTTGACCTTCAGCTGCAGTTTGTCCACCAGGTCTTGAAGACGGGACAAATTCTTACGGTCTTCCTCAGTCTGTCCCCAAAAATAAAGGAAATAATTGTCATTGGTGTGTCTTACATTTGATTCTTAGCGTGTTAATAATGCACTGTCAAATTAAAATATATGATGTACCTGGTAGGTGAGCTCCTTGATGCGTCTCTCATATTTACGGACACCTTTCACAGAATCACTGCTCCTCCTTTGCTCCATTTCCACTTCACTCTCTAGCTCCCTCACCTAGAAAGAAATTATGAATGTTAACACATTAATTCCATTTACGTTGTTAGTTACCACTGCTTTTAATATTAAAGCTAGAAATATGACTATAAATATGAAAAAATGATTTAGAATTAATAGAAGATTATGTAGCTGGGCCTCAGACACTTACTCTGGACTCCAGCTTCTGGATCTGCTTCTTGCCACCTTTCATGGCAATTTGTTCAGCTTCATCCAGGCGGTGCTGCAGGTCCTTGATGGTCTGCTCCATGTTCTTTTTCATGCGCTCCAGATGAGAACTGGTGTCCTGCTCCTTCTTCAGCTCCTCTGCCATCATGGCAGCATCAGTAATGGCCTTTTTGGCCTTTTCCTCAGCATTTCTGCACTCCTGCACAGCCTCCTCCACTTCATTCTGAAGCTGGGATGTGTCACCCTCTAGCTTCTTCTTCTGGCTCAACAGGCTGGTGTTCTACACATATATATGACAAATTCCTTTTAATATAACCTCAGCAAATCTCAAATCGCAGACATTTTAAGGAGAACACGAATTGTTATCTATTACCGTCTTACCTGTGAGTGCAGAAGCTGAACTCTCTCACTAACATCCAGCAGTTCCTGCTCAGCCAGTTTGCGGCCTCTCTCAGTCTGCTCCACCATGGCTCTCAGCTCATCCAGTTCAGCCTGCATCAGGTTGTTGCGTCTCTCTACAATAGCAATGTTCTCCTTCAGATCATCATTGCCACGAAGAGCATCATCCAGCTGCATTTGAGAATCCTGTAGAGAGAATTTATGATTTTACTATATTTTGTTTCACAGTGTGGTTTGGCTTTTTGTGAAGGCACAAGCAATGTTTTTAATTCACAATGGTGTGGAGGTGTTACCTTCAGATGGGAATGAAGACCCTTAAGTTGCTTCTGGGCCTCTGCTGCCTGCCTGTTGGCCTGGCTGAGCTGGATCTCCATCTCATTGAGATCTCCCTCCATCTTCTTCTTCAGCCTGAGAGCTTCATTCCTGCTGCGAGTCTCTGACTCCAGAGAGCTTTGCAGGGTATCCACCACTCTCTGCTGGTTCCTCTTATTCATCTCCATCTCCTCATCCTTCTCCACCAGCTTCCGTTCAATGTCAGCTTTGACCTGATTGAACTCCAGCTGTGCTCTCAGGATCTTGCCCTCCTCATGCTCTAGGGAGCCCTATGAGACCACAGCCACCCATAGTTTAGAAGATTTTACAATTCAATTCTGGAACTTTCACTATCAGTAAATATTTTCTATTCTTACCTCAGCTTCCTCTAGAGCAGACTGTATCTCAGCCTTCTCCTGCTCCAGCTGTTTACGGATTTTCTCCAGCTCATGGATGCTCTTTCCTCCCTCACCAAGTTGCTCAGTCAGGTCAGAAATTTCCTCTGTGGAAAAATTTAATTGTTCATCAGAATATTTGTTATCTCTGATGTTGTTGTATTTTCCATCTTTAATTGTCTAGGTTATGCTATTTAGTGATAAGAAGAAGGAGAAGAAGACGAAGGATAATAAAAATAAGAAGAAGGATAATAAATTGACCCAGTTTCCCCAAGTGTTATTCCGCTACCAAATATGTTTTATTATGATAATTTATATAAACTCAATTTAATTATACATATTCTCTTTTTCAGAAAGTGAATAGATTTGATAGTGACAGAGTCACATTGTATAAGATACAGGGATGCAAACTCGTCACCTTTAGGCGAAATTAGTTTTGAATCCAAAATAGGTAACATACTTGATTCGTATAGATCCGATGATAATTTTTTATAAATGTTTTTGTCTAATATGGACGTTTTGATCACTACTGACTAGAGGTCGACCGATTATGATTTTTCAATGCCGATACCGATTATTGGAGGACCGAAAAAGGCCCATACCGATTAATCGACCAATTTTTATTTATTTATTTATTTGTAGTAATGACAATTACAAGAATACTGAATGAACACTTTTATTTTAACTTAATATAATTTATCAATAAAATCAATTTAGCCTCAAATAAATAATGATACATGTTCAATTTGGTTTAATTAATGCAAAATCAAAGTGTTGGAGAAGAAAGTAAAAGTGCAATATGTGCCATCTAGAAAAGCTAACGTTTAAGTTCCTTGCTCAGAACATGAGAACATACGAAAGCTGGTGGTTACTTTTAACATGAGTCTTCAATATTCCCAGGTAAGAAGTTTTAGGTTGCAGTTATTATAGGAATTATAGGAATATTTATCTCTTTACCATTTGAATTTCATATACCTTTGACTTTTGGATGTTCTTAGAGGCACTTTAGTATTGCCAGTGTAACAGTATAGCTTCCGTCCCTCTCCTCGCCCCTACCTCGGCTCGAACCAGGAACACATCGAAAACAGCCACCCTCGAAGCATTGTTATCCATTGCTCCACAAATGCCGCGGCCCTTGCAGAGCAAGGGGAACAACTATTTCAAGGTCTCAGAGCGAGTGCCGTCACCGATTGAAACGTTATTAGCTTGCACCCCACTAACTAGCTAGCCATTTCACATCGGTTACACCAGCCTAATCTCGGGAGTTGATAGGCTTGAAGTCATAAACAGCTCAATGCTTGAAGCACAGCGAAGAGCTGCTGGCAAAACGCACGAAAGTGCTGTTTGAATGAACGCTTACGAGCCTGCTGCTGCCTACCACCGCTCAGTCAGACTGCTCTATCAAATATCAAATCATAGACTTAATTATAATATAATAAAACACAGAAATACAAGCCTTAGGTCATTAATATGTTCAAATCCGGAAACTATCATTTCGAAAACAAAACGTTTATTCTTTTAGTGAAATACGGAACCGTTCTGTATTTTATCTAACGGGTGGCATCCCCAAGTCTAAATATTGTTTTTACATTGTACAACCTTCAATGTTATGTCATAATAATGTACAATTCTGGCAAATTAATTATGGTCTTTGTTAGGAATAAATGGTTTTCACACACTTCGCAACGAGCCAGGTGGCCCAAACTGCTGCATATACCCTGACTGCTTGTACGGAACACAATTTGACACAATTTCCCTAGTTAAAAGAAAGTCATGTTAGCAGGCAATATTAACTAAATATACAGGTTTAAAAACATATACTTGTGTATTGATTTTAAAGAAAGGCATTGATGTTTATGGTTAGGTACACATTGGTGCAACGACAGAACTTTTTTCACGAATGCGCTTGTTAAATCATCACCCATTTAGAGAGGTAGGCTGTGAATCGATGAGAAATGAACAGGCATCGCATCTATTATATGCTACTCAGGACACGCTAGATAAACTAGTATTACCATCAACCATGTGTAGTTAACTAGTGATTATGTTAAGGTTGATTGTTTTTTATAAGATAAGTTTAATGCTAGCTAGCAACTTTCCTTGGCTTCTTGCTGCACTCGCGTAACAGGTAGTCAGCCTGCCACGCAGGCTCCTCATGGAGTGCAATGTAAGGCAGGTGGTTAGAGCATTGGACTAGTAACCGGAAGGTTGCAATATCGAATCCCCGAGCTGACGAGGTAAAAATCTGTCGTTCTTCCCCTAAACAAGCAGTTAACCCACAGTTCCTAGGCCGTCATTGAAAATAAGAATGTGTTTTTTAACTGACTTGCCTAGTTAAATATAGGTTTAAAAAAATTATACATTTGGCCACAATCGGTGCCCAAAGAACTAATGTTTTCCCTCTATGTGGTTAATTTTCAGAATGAAAGAATTTGGTGAAAATGAGGCGTTGCTTGTTAAACAAGTGGTTTCAGGAATCAAGTGTAGCTGGAGCTGGGCCTGGCTTAAGTTGGATGCCACTATAGTGGTGAAAGGAACACCATACACTTTCCCTTTTTCTCACATTTTGTTGTGTTGAACTTCACATACTGTAACATTTTGTGAGTATTTTACTTTTTACTCAGTGAATGTTATATATTTCTTTTGTTTTGACTTTTTACCCCTTTTTTGTGATATCCAATTGGTAGTTAGAGTACTGTCCCAACGCTGCAACTCCCATACGGACTCGGGAGAGGCGAAGGTCGAGAGCCATGCGTCCTCAAGCAATGCGAAACTGCACTGCTTCTTGACACACTGCTCGCTTAACCCGGAAGCTAGCCGCTCCAATGTGTCAGAGGAAACACCATACAACTGGCGACCAAAGTCAGCATGCATGTACCCAGCCCGCAACAAGGAGTCGCTAGAGCGCGATGGGACAAGGACATCCCGGCTAGCCAATCCCTCCAAATAAACCCAGACGACGCAGGGCCAATTGTGCGCCGCATCATGGGTCTCCCTGTCGCGGCTGGCTACGACACAGCCTGGGATCAAACCAGGGTCTGTAGTGACACCTCTAGCACTGCGATGCAGTATCTTAGACCACTGCGACTATAATCGTAGTCACTGTAATAGAGCAGAAATAGAATGGATGTTTGTTTGTACTTTACAATGTTTTTTTCCCAAGTGCAATATTTAGTGTGTGTTTGTGGTCACATGCGTTCTATTATAAAGGCTGTCATGGCTAACTGCAGTATCAGTTGTTTATTCTGTGGACTTGAGTGTCATTTGCAGTAAAGCCTAGGCAACAAATAACATTTGATAGCTTTCCTTAACATTTTTAGCTATGAGTTAGGTTCACATTAACCACTTTTTAGTTTACACAGAGACTGATCATGTCGATAATAATCTTTGTGGTGTAATTAGTACACAGTTTAAACCTGCATTTCAAGAAGGGATCAAGCCTGAAAGTCACTAGAAATGTTCACTTTAAAGCAGCAAGTTTCTGTGCAAAAAAAAACGTGTCACTTTTTTGGGCCCTCACTGAAGATGACTTCCCAAACAAAGTAAAATGTTTGTAACTCCTCGACTTTAGAAGGTCATGGCTCAGCTTCTGAATGTCATAGAGACAACCAAATACATTCCCATGTTCATCAGAGTTGTGCCTTTCTCTGGCAGTTTGCTGCTTGTTTTCTATCCTAAAGCATCGCAGATGTATGCATTGTTTTAGATCAGTGTAACAATTGTGAATTGTGCCCTTCAAATCAAGGAAGGTCCCGTGTCCCCCCATGAAACGTGGGCTCCCCCTATGCCATGCATCTAATAATGCATATCCTCTGACCTTGAAGGTTCTTGTTCTCCCTTTTCATAGACTCCAGATGATCCAGAGATTCCTCATAAGAGTTCTTGAGTTTGAAGAGTTCAGTGCTGAGAGATCTGGCCTCTTTCTGGGAGCTCTCCAGCTCAGTCTGAGCCTCTTCAAACTTCTGCTTCCACTCAGCCAGGACCTAGAAAGATAAGTGGTTTCAGTACAGTATATGATTAGGACAAGATGTACTTTATTGTCCATTAACTTACAGAGGAAAGACGGTCACAACCCAAGCCCCCGAGACACACAGTTGCAAGAAGCAATGGGTTAGCCGCAGTTCTGTGCCCCTGAAGCAATTATAGGGGGTTAAGTGCCTTGCTCAAGGGCACAACTGCAGGGGATGGTAGGATGATGTCAGCAAACCACCGGTTACTGGCTCACTCCGCACCAGGTTTTCCAGTCTGAAGTTGCTGGCCTACTTCTCTAACCACTAGGCTACCTGCTGCCCCTATCATGTACTATAATGAAGGCTAATTGGACTTGTCTACAATAAATTGTCTTACCTTGTCGAAGTTCCTTTGCTTTTTGTCCAGAGCGGCAGCAGCTGCATTGGATCTCTCCACATCCACCATGAGATCTTCAATCTCATTCTGGAGTCTGTGTTTAGTCTTCTCCAGGGAGGAGCATTTAGCATTAACAGCTTCCACAGCCTCCTCTGCATCCTGCAGACGCTGAGCCAGCTTCTTCCTGGATTAACATAGGTGAGAAATATTTAAGACATCTGCCTTTTTTGTACGGTGCATTCGGAAAGTATTCAGACCACTTGACTTTTTCTACATTTTGTTACGTTACAGACTTATTAAAAAATGTATTCAATTATATATTTTTCTCATCAATCTACACAATAATCAATCCACACAATAACCCATAACGACAAAACAAAAACAGATTTTTATCAATTTTAGCAAATTTCTTTAAAAAAACTAATATAAAATAACAAGTATTCAGAACCTTTGCTATGAGACTCGAAATTGAGCTCAGCATCCTGTTTCCATTGATCATCCTTGAGATGTTTCTACAACTTGACTGGAGTCCACCTGTGGTAAATTCAATTGTTTGGACGTAATTTGGAAAGACACACACCTGTCTATATAAGGTCCAACAGTTGACAGTGCATGTCAGAGCTGAAACCAAGCCATGAGGTCGAAGGAATTGTTTGTAGAGCCCTGACAGAGAATTGTGTCGAGGGACAGATCTGGGGAAGGGCACCAAAAAATATCTGCAGCATTGAAGGATGCCAAGAACACTGTAGCCTCCATCATTCTTAAATGAAAGACGTTTGGAACCACCAAGACTCTTCCTAGAGCTGGCCGCCCGGCCAAACTGAGCAATCGGGGGAGAAGGGCCTTTTGTAGGGAGGTAACCAATAACCCTGTGGTCACTCTGACAGAGCTCCAGAGTTCCTCTGTGGAGATGGGAGAACCTTCCAGAAGGACAACAATCTCTGCAGCACTCCACCAACCAGGCCTTTATGGTAGAATTTCCAGACGGATGCCACTCCTCAGTAAAAGGCACATGACAGCCTGCTTGGAGTTTGCCAAGAGGCACCTAAAGGACTCTCAGACCATGAGTATAAGATCCTCTGGTCTGATGAAACCAAGATTGAACTCTTTGGCCTGAATGCCAAGCTTAATTTCTGGAGAAAACCTGGCACCATCCCTACGGTGAAGCATCGTGGTGGGATGATTTTCAGCGGCAGGGACTGGGAGACTAGTCAGGATTGAGGGATAGATGAACGGAGCAAAGTACAGGGAGATCCTTGATGAAAACCTGCTCAAGAGCGCTCTGACCTAAAACTGGTGCAAAGGTTCACCTTCCAACAGGACAATGACCCTAAGCACACAGCCTAGACAACACAGGAGTTGCTTCGGGACAAGTCTCTGAATGTCCTTGATTTGCCCAGCCAGAGCCCGGACTTGAACCTGATCTAACATTTCTGGAGAGACCTGAATATAACTGTGCAGCGACGCTCCCCACCCAACCTGACAGAGCTTGAGAGGATCTACAGAGAAGAATGGGAGACACTTCCCAAATGCAGGTGTGTCAAGCTTGTAGCGTCATACCGAAGAATACTCAAGGCTGTAATCGCTGCCAAAGGTGTTTCAACGAAGTACTGAGTAAAGGGTCTGAATATTAATGTGAATCGGATGTTTCAGTAATTTTTTGTTATAAATTTCTAAAAACCTGTTTTTGCTTTGTCGTTATGGGGTATTGTGTGTAAATTGATTAGGGAAAAATACAATTTAATCCATCTTAGAATAAGGCTGTAACGTAACAAAATGTGGAAAAAGTCAAGGGGTCTGAATAATTTCCGAATGCGCTCTATGTCACGTAATACAAGTATCATTCATGTACTTTTGTGTGTCACTAATTCAGCCAAGATTGAATAGCCTTAAAAGTAAGAAAACGTCCTTACTTTGCATCTTCAAGCTCCTCGGTCTTCTGGATGGCATCAGTTTCATACTTGGTTCTCCACTGAGCCACTTCAGCATTAGCCTTGGACATGCCACGCTGCAGCTCAGACTTGGCCTCCTGCTCCTCCTCATACTGCTCCCTCAGCAGATCTGAGTCATGGCGAGCAGACTGCACTGCATGGGCAAGTGCGTTCTTTGCCTGGTAAGGACATTTTGTAAAGAATCAAATTATGCCAGAGGTTAAATGAAGTTGATTATTGACACTGCATTTTTAGTATAAATACCTTGACTTCCTCCTCCAGTTGTCTCTTGAGGTCTTCAATCTGCTGAACGTTGGACTGCTTACCTCTGGTCAGTTGGGAGACCAGAGAGTCCTTCTCCTCCAGCTGTCTGGCAAGTTCACCTGTTTTAATGCAATTCTAATTATTTCAAGTTATATTACTTATTTGGTTATTTGTTGTTGCTGTTCATGTGAATGTCCAGATTTTAAGTTAATATACCATTCTCAGTTTGAAGCTTTGCTTTCTGCATGGTGAAATCATTGATGGATCGCTGTCCTTCCTCAGCTTTCGTCCTGTATTCACTCATCTGGTCCTCGAGAGTGCGGCACATTTTCTCCAAGTTTGTCTAAAAACAGATTTGTTTTTTGAATGACAGAACACTGTCACTAGATTGCATCATTTAAAAGCATGTGCAGATAACACGTTTTGATTGTTTAGTGATACCACATACTTTAGACTTGACAATCTGCTCCATGTTGGAGGCCACATCATCCAGCTCCAGCCTGAGCTCACTCTTCTCCTTTTCCAGCTTCTGCTTCACTCTCTGAAGGTTGTCAATCTGCTCTCCCAGGTCAGCCACACTGTCAGCATTTTTCTTCCTCAGAGTGGCAGCTGTAGCCTCATGCTGCAGAGTAGCCTCTTCAAGGTCTCTGCGCACCTTCTGAAACTCAGCCTCCCGCTTCTTGTTCATCTCAATCTGGGCAGCAGTGGCTCCACCTGCTTCCTCCAGCCTCTCACTGATCTCTTCCAGCTCTCTGGCCAAGTCTGCCCTCTGTTTCTCCACCTTGGCACGGGCAGCTCTCTCAGCCTCAAGCTCTTCCTCCAACTCCTCAATGCGGGCCTGCAATGGAGGGAATTACGATTTGAGCTAATTATCTGAATGTTGTTACACATATTTTCCATGCATTAAATTGAAAAAGTTCTCTAGGAAATTAATGTACAGTAGGATCTAAGTTAGTTTATTTTATGAATTTCAACAAGGCAATATTTTAAAATAAATTAAACATACAAAGCAATTAAAATCAGGGGTGCAAGGATTACTGAAATATTTTACTTAAGTAGAATACTGTTACAAAACATTTTCCTGGACTAGAATAAAATGACTGACTTTGAAAAATACTCTGAAAAGCTACTAAATTACATTAACGAGAGTAGTTGTAATTCGTTACTTTACCACTCTGCAAGTGTAACAGAAAGATTCCCTTTTCAATAATGCTATTGAAATACCTGCAGCTCCTTCAGTTTTTTCTGGAGTTGGGCACCCATGGCCTGCTCATCCTCAATCTTGCTGTTGAGTTGGCTCATCTCAAAGTCCTTCCTATTGAGAACAACATGCTTATTGAGAAAGCATTTTCTACTGAATAATATTCTATAAGCATTTTTTTATTTGTGATCTTACTTCTTCATTCTCTCCTCCATTTGCTGCTTGTCGTTCTCCAGGTCCATTAGGCTCTCCTGGGTCAACTTCAAGTCTCCTTCCAGCTTTCTTTTGGCTCTCTCAAGGTCCATCCTCACCTTCTTCTCTTGCTCCAGAGACCCTTCAAGCTGATAAAGGATATATTAAACAATATTGTGCTGTAGGCTATTTTAGGATTTTACTTATTTTGTTGTAATTTTTTATTTCCTATTTGGTACTCACATCATCAACTTGCTGTTCCAGTTTGGCTTTGGCCTTGGTCAGCGTGTTGACCTTGTCCTCCTCACTCTGCAGGTCATCCAACGTTTGCTGATGAGCCTCCTGCAGAGCCTTCTTCTCCTTGGTCAGCTTAGCAATGATTTCGTCCAGAGCTGCCATCTCTTCAGTAAGATTTTTAACCTAAGGAAACGGATCAATGTCTTTACGTTTTCATCCAAAACAATCAATTGGAGTTTTAACAATACAATAATGAAGAACAACTTTTACCTTGTTCTCTGTGGCATGCTTTTCCTTCTCCACTTTAGCCAGAGTGAGCTCCAGATCATCAATGTCCTTCTTGAGTTCTGAGCACTCATCTTCCAGCTTCCTCTTCTTAGCAGTCAGCTCTGAATTCATCTCCTCCTCATCCTCCAGTCTTTCTGTCAGCTCTTTGGCTTTGGCCTCAAGCTGGATTTTGCTCTTGATCAGACCCTCGCATCTCTCTTCAGCATCACCAATAGTGTCTTCTGACTGTCAATGTGTCAATATATTGTAAGTATATCAAATTCTCCAAAGCTCAGAAGTTTGTTTGGTGGCAAAATATTTGGAGACTACAAATGCTCCGCTGATTGTACATACCTATTTAGCAAATTATGTCTCCTCTTTCTCTGTTTTTACATTTCTCTAGTTAGCTAAGGCAATTTTGACAAAGGATGTGAGTGCAGAAACGTAACTGTGGTGCAGTTAAAGTTACTCACAGTTTGGACAGCGATCTGCAGGTCATTCTTCTCTTGGATAAGGGAGACCATCTTCTCTTCCAGCTCCTTTCTACGGGCTTCACTTTTAGCATAAGCCTCTTTAAGCTTCAGGAATTCTTCCTTCATGTTCGCCATCTCCTTCTCAGTCTCTGCTGACTTCAGCAGAGGTTTAATCTTAAAGAACATCTTCATCCAGGGCCAATTCTTGACACCCATGAAGGCACGAATGTTCCATTGGATCACAAGCAAGGCGTCCCTGTGAAATGGAACAGAAGTAGCTTCTTATACACCCTTTTCCACCTCCACCATATTGTCTGCAGAAGTTTTATCTACTCTTATTCCAACCTGCGTTCAACAATTTTCTGGAACTCAATTCTGGCAAGTAGACCACGTGATCGGGCCTGCATTCCAGTGATGATAAGAGCGAGACGGTCATCTCTCATCTCCTCAAGGGTACCCAGGAG
Source organism: Oncorhynchus mykiss (assembly GCF_057628025.1). NCBI lineage: Eukaryota > Metazoa > Chordata > Actinopteri > Salmoniformes > Salmonidae > Oncorhynchus > Oncorhynchus mykiss. Next base: position 8,865,072 of record NC_143032.1, read on the forward strand.
ACCAGCCTTGAAGAACACCTAATGAGACACAAAGGCCATAATGTGGTGGTTGGATCATCTTGTATTCGGTAGGATTGTATTTTTCTGCCAGTTAACCACAAATTACTTGAATGTGTTATCCCCCATGTTTATAGTCATGTTTAGATTGTTGATGTCTTGCCTCTGTGCGAAAAAGGCACAAATTGACCACAAGGTGGCCTTAGAATGAGAAATTGATTTTACAACCAGCATGTTGACCAAGATTTAAAACATTTGGCACGGTCTATCTCAACCAGTATGTGCACAATGCTTTTAATATCTTATATGTAGCCAGATCTGGATTTACTACATGGTGGCGCTACACCAAGTATATATTTGTATCTCTTGACTTGATCCATTTGGCCTAGAGACAGATGATATGTAGTAAGCATGATCAGTGGTATATCAGCAAGTGGCATTGCGCCGGTCGACCTGATGGTGTTGTATTCTTAATGTCATGCTTGGACCCCATAATTGCTGCTGTTGTTTTTCATCTATTTAGAGAACGTACCTTCGTGTGTCCTAATCTGTACTGGGTGTGGTCAATGTCCAGAGAGCCCAGCAGTTTTTCTGCTGCCTTCATGTTGTCCATGAACTGACCCTCAGGGATAGCATTTGGATTGAGGATGCGGTATCTGAATTTAAATCAGAAAGCAATTATCTTCAAAAATGGAACACCTGAATAGGTAAACAGTTGAATTTATTTTGGACAGGAAATGCATATTGATTTGTACCTTTGTTTGAAGTCAGCATACAGGATCCTGTTGGGGAAGCCCTTTCTGCAGATCCTGATGCCTTCCAGCACACCGTTACAGCGCAGCTGGTGCATGACCAGAGGATTTTCCATGGCCCCAGGAGTCTTGGTCTCGTTGGGGATGAGGCAACGCACAAAGTGAGGGTGAGTAGACCTCAAGTTGGTCATGAGTTTACCCAAGTTCTCCTGTAAGTATGACAAATGTAGAATTTTCCATAAATGACTCCCAGTACCTCACGAGTCATAACGTCATTTAATGCTAACATGCCAATCCACAACAAACTGACATGTCAAATTTAGCACAAATATAATACATTTGTTATTTTCTGCCATTTGAAAACATCAGAAGTATATTGATTTAAAGTCAGATCTACCCTGTGCAATGCAGACACAGTCTGGAAGGAAGAGCCTTTCTTCTTCTTTCCTCCAGCCGCTTTTTCTTCAGGTGCTGTATGATAATGACATCAATTAAATATACTATTGTCATGTACATTTGTATTTATTTCTGTGGTTTGTAGTCTTTGCCAATTAAAAACACATAGTACCTCCTTCTGCACCAGCATAGCCCACAAAGAGGTTGGCCAGGAACTTAAGACTTGACTTCTGGAACAGTCCGACCACAGTCTCATTCAGCGGGTCCTTGTTCTTCACCAGCCAGTTACCAATGTTGTAATCAACAGTGCCAGCATAGTGAACCAGGGAGAAATGTGCCTCTGGTCTACCCTTAATAATCCTAGGCTTCTGGAAGCATGCATTTTTGCCCAGATGGGTGTCATACAGCTTAGCTTTGAATGTAGAATCACTGGCCTTGGGGAACATGCACTCCTCTTCAAGGATGGACATGATACCCATGGGCTGAAAGGGGAAAATAAATTAGAATAATTTGTTGTTGAAGCACATTTATGAAGATTGCCCGTGTAATGTTTGAAATCCTAAAGATTCAATCATATAAATTTAAACTACTGCAAAACTGAAGACACCAACCCTTTCAATGAGGTCAATGCAGGCAGCCAAGTCCATGCCGAAGTCAATGAACTCCCAGACGATACCCTCTTTCTTATATTCTTCCTGCTCCAGCACAAACATGTGGTGGTTGAAGAACTGTTGCAGCTTCTCATTAGTGAAGTTGATGCACAGCTGCTCAAAGGTGTTGAACTGAAATAGAAGTTTACAGTTACTTTATTTTGTCAGCTGTAATGTTTTAGATGAATTGTTTAATGACGTGGCCTTTTGTCAAATCACTCACATCAAAGATCTCAAAGCCAGCAATGTCCAGCACACCAATGAAGTGCTGGCGAGCGTTCTTCGTGTCCAGTGAAAGGTTGATTCTTATCACCATCCAGAGGAACATGTTCTCGTAAATTTTCTTTGCCAGTGCACCAATGGAGTAGTTAACCTAAAAAAATATTGAGAAAATAATTGACCAAAACATAGACTCCACATAAACGCATAGGGACAGTTTCCCAGACACAGATCAGGCCTTGGACTAAAAGGCATCATCAATGGGGAATCACAGGCATGAACATGTTAGCAACTCTAGACAGAAGTTTTATGCTCAAAATTATTATCTCCTGGAAATGTACAACTTTTTTGAGACTCACCTGGTCGACACTCTGACCTTTGGTGACCCACTCATTTCCTACTTTGACCCTTGGGTGACACAGCCCCTTGACCAGGTCAGCAGAGTTCAGGCCCATCAGATATGCAGCTTTGTCAATATCTGGAAAGGCAAAGTTTTATGGTTGGAGGAGGCACTCTGAGCGTCAGATTTTTCAGATATGACTTTATGTTAAAGTGAGAGGTTTTTAATCAGTGCTCACCCTCAGTGCCATCTGCCTCTGCTTGCTCCTCCCGCTGCTTATTCTTGAACTTCAGGTTGCCGTAGTGCATGATGGCCCCAGTCAGCTTATAAATGCCATTAATCTCTTCTTGGGAGAATCCAAGCACATTAAAGGCATCCTAGTTTCGAAATAAAAGCCATTGTTTTGTATTGGAGAGAGAGTTGGATACAACTGGATTATTACCACATACAGTGAGTGTACAAAACATTAGGAGCGCCTGCTCTTTCCATGAAATAGACTGACCTGGTGAGTTCAGTGAATGATTTCATCCCTTATTAATGTCACCTTCAATCGGTGTAGATGAAGGGGATGGTATAGGTTAAAGAAGGATTTTTAAGCCTTGAGACAGTTGAGACATGGATTGTGTATGTGTGTCATTCAGAGGTTGAATGGGCAATACAACATATTTAAGTGCGTTTAGAACGGGGTATGGTAGTAGGTTCCAGGAGCACTGGTTTGAGTGTCAAGAACTTCAACTGCTGCTGGGTTTTTCACGCTCAGCAGTCTTCCGTGTTTGTCGAGAATACCCAAAGGACATCCAGCCAATTTGACACAATTTTCAGAAGCATTGGATTCAGCATGGGCCAGCATCCCTGTGGAACGCTTTTGACACCTTGTTGAGTCCATCCTCCAATGAATTGTAGGCTGTTCTGAAGGCAAAAGGGGATGCAACTCAATATTTGGAAGGTGTTCCTAAGGGTTTGACGCTCAGTGTATACAGTATGTTTTACTCACATCAGTAGCCATTAGCTCATCTGCATCATTAATGGAAGTTACAGCAATCTCTCCTTGGGAGATGTAGGCGTAGTCATAGGGATTGCTGGTGATGAGTAGCATCTCTGAAAATTTTTGAACAGCACAGTTTAATTGTGTTCAGGCTGTGGAATAGGCCATAACATACTATTAGGAAATTTGGCATTGTACAAAAATAACAAAACAACAGTAATATTAGAAATAGACAGGACGCCAAATTAATCTTAATCAAGTTTAGAAAAACTGCACCTGGAGATAGTTTTTCGTGCATCAAAATGTCAATGTTGTGTGCTTAAATGGCATTTAAATAATTGCAACTTTCTCATAGACAAAGGAAATATTAAGGCATAAATCACAATACATTATGTGGTGAGTTTTACGGTTGGGAATGAGGGGTAGCACACTGCATGCGCTGGCTGCACCATAAGAATTTAATTGGAATTCATCAGAAATGTTCAGTTTAATTCAGAATGGACCTCAAGCCTGCTCAGTACACAGTTTGATGATTTAATACTCACCCAGCAGTTCTGGTTTCTTTTGGGACAGGATCTGGTAGAAGATGTGATAATCTCTCTCAGCCTTGAGCTGGAAAGTTACACGTGACTTCTCCAGTAGATCTGATCAGTATGGAAAAGTGCTTTTGGTATTAATGTGTTTCCCGTCAACGAGATCTGTTCAATTCTGAGTAAAATATACTATTGTACTCACAAGTCTCAATGTCAGCAGACGAAAGCTTCCCACTGACTCCAAAATGAATTCGGATGAATTTACCCTGTAAGTTATTGTCAAAAGCAGAAATGAATGAGCACACCAGATCTGGGAGTAGTAGTAGTTGTTTTCTTTTTGAATACCTTCGGTGTGCTTGATTGAGCTTGAATGGGTTTAAATCCCACCTATCTGGTAGGCTCAATTAAACACTGAAAGTATTTGAAATAAAACCAATAGTATTTAAACCCAGGTCTGTTGCACACATACTGTCCCAAAAGGGAAGATTAGCTGATGGACCCGAGGAAGATTAGCTGACGTCATGACATCAACTAATGGGGATCCTAATAAAATTCTTATCCTTATAAAATTCAAATACAGAAGATAGTAGATCAGATGAACATTTATGATAAGATATGAATGTTCTTTGACTGCAAACAAAGACCAAACTTACGAATCGAGAGGAGTTGTCATTCCTGATGGTCTTGGCATTACCAAAAGCCTCCAGGGCAGGATTGGCCTGGATGATTTGATCTTCCAGTGTCCCCTAGAAACCAACATCCATACAGTGTGAAAATGCTGCAATGAACACCAATACTACATTAATAAAATGGGATCTAATCAAATGGCTTTTTTTGCATTGCCCCTTTTACAACCCTGCTACTCTCTGTTATCATCTATGTATAGTCACTAATAACTACCTACATGTACATATTACCACAACTAACCAGTGCCCCCGCTAATTGACTCTGTACCGGTAACCGCTGTATATAGTCTCGCTATTGTTATTTTACAGCTGCTCTTTAATTACTTGTTACTTTTATTTCTTATTTTTATCTGTATTTTTTTTTTAACTACATTGTTTGTTAGGGGGCTCGTCAGTAAGCATTTCACTGTAAAGTGTTGGATTCTGCGCATGTGACTAATTAAATTTAATTTTATTTGATATGCTCAACCAGCCATTAATTTTTTTACATTTAGGATAGATATTGATGATCACAGGGCTCGACATTAACGCTTGGACAAGAAGAATGTAGATTTAAGTTGTCCGACTGGACAAGTAAAAAGAATCACAGAATAACCACAATGTGTGTCATCAGTGGATCAGTGTCCTCTGGATGCAATGTGTTTCACACTGTTCTCCCAATCTCTGCAGAGCAAATCAGAGTATAATTATTGTAGGCCTTCATTGACGAGCATGAGCGGTCTTTCAATCATGCAGTCGCGAGAACGCCACATTGCTAGTTAGTGAGTTATTTCCGCAATTATACCAACATTTTGATCAGCAATGAAACTCCTGGAAAGGTCATGTTGTTTGCATCACCTACATGTGCCAGTGGGCCTTTGCCAGAGGAGAGAGAGAGACAACAACAGACAGTGGCAACCCATCATTCAATGCAGGTGGGGCAGAGACCCACATATCAGTTTGCAAACAATGTTAAAAATAAAATAAATAATTGAGTTAATAAAGCCGGATACAAACATGTTCTCTTGAGTAAGACAGGTCCAAATTGTTTCAGCCTAGCTCAGTGCTTCCTGTGGTGGAGGGGCAGCCAGCGAAAGCACAGAGCATAGTTGGTCATTTTCTCTAGTTGCGCTGTGATTGGCTGTGTTCTGTCACTCATGGGGACACTAGCTCATCACAGAATCTTCAGGGAGAGCTAGGGAGTTCAAGCCCCCTAGGGTGCTGCCATAGATTTACATTAGATGTGCCTGTCCATGAAGGCTCAAGGTCAGGATAAAATGATGTCAAATCACGTTATATCTACAGTAGCTTTGATTGGACTGTTGTCAACATCATGTCAACATCATACTTTCAAAATCTTAGCTAGCTAGCTAGGCAAGCAGTCATCATCATGAATCACGTCGACAATCTTTTCAATCTCTGTCATATGAAGATAAATTATACACAAAACGTATTGGTGCTCATCGGTCATTGGACATAAACATTACACAAAAGTCATACATCGCAAATTCAACAATGGAAGGAATGAATTGGAAGGAATGAGTGGCTAATTGCGATGCAAAACAACAACTATTTTGCTTCCCCTGCCTGCAATTCGGAGGAGAGGGTGTGTGGTTTCCGAGCTTAAAAGGATAAACATTCACAAGCAACACCATGGGCCAGAAATGGTTGAATACATTGGCCACTCTGTCAATCCATCATGGATTCTGCCTGGTTCAAAACCACTCGGAACTCAGAACTGGGAAATCTCCGACTTCAGTGTGTTCAAGACAACTGGGAACTCTGGGGGGGGGGATTAATTCTGACTGGGTTATTGTGTTTTGAACGGTCGTCAAACTCAGAATTCCAGTCAGGAACTTGGATCTCTTTCTAGAGCGCTGACTTCCAGACCTAAAGATCCCTGATATCATGATTCAACCCTGTTTTTTCAGAGTTCCCAGTTGTCTTGAAAGCACCGTAAATCCAGAGAATGACAGTCTTTGATGACAATCTACAGAACAAAAATGTAATAATGTTCAATAATGGCAAAAAAGTCAAAACGGCATTTGTCATTATTGAAGAAGAATGCTTTTTATCGAGTTACACAAATCCACAAGGAGTCAGTAGAAACCACATTTATTTAAGCAAGTCAGCCATATCAGCTATGTTTTTTTTAAATGAGGCTAAATGTAAGAAACCTCCGCTCTCGGGACAGCTTTATGTAGGCCCTAACAGTTTGTGGGCACTGTTTGTCACCGTTTTAGTGCAATTAATGTATTGTGTTGTGTAGTGGCTTTGCTGGCATATATCCCAAACATTTTTATAGAGTTTGCCCACCAAGATTTACATGCTAACTAGATAACCAGCCAAACTACACAATATGTTTTGAATTGGCTAGTTAACTATTTAGCAGGTATTAATGACATTGTCATGTCCGATATCCTAAAATAACTTTCCACCGGCACTCCTGTGTCACCGCAACTGGCTCGACAGGTCATACACCTGTACCCGCGCACATTGACTCGGTACTAGTACACCCTGTATATAGCCTCGTTCTAGTTATTTTATTGTTACTCTTTTCAAGGACAAGTGACTTGAGCTTTCGGACAAGTAAAACAAAAGTTTTACTTGCATTCTATTTTCTGTTTACCTTTTTTTCTTCTGCAGCACTTTTCTTTCCACTGACAGCAGCAATGCTGGCAAAATACTGGATGACCCTCTTGGTGTTCACAGTCTTTCCAGCACCGGATTCTCCACTGGGATTGAAATACAAATGTTGATGTCTCAGAATTTATCGTAATCATAAATAGCCTCAAATCAATATAACCTTTGGTTGATGTACTTACGTGATAAGAACAGACTGATTTTCCCTGTCTGTTGAAAGAGAAGTATCAGTAAATGTGTCATTATACAAAAATTATTTGATATGCCAATGTAGATGAAAAGGAAAAGTGATATTTTACCTGACAACATGTACTGGTAGGCATTGTCAGAGATGGAGAAGATGTGAGGAGGAGCTTCTGTCCTCTTCTTGCCTCTGTATGCATTGACAACAGACTGATCGTACACTGGCAGCCACTTGTAGGGGTTGACAGTGACACAGAACAACCCTGAGTAGGTCTGTGGAAGACGAGGGAGATGCAGATTTAGTTTCATTCATTTGAATGAATGTTTGATTTAATGGAGATATTAGCAGTCAGGCTTGACTTACGTAGATCATCCAGGCTGCGTAACGCTCTTTGAGGTTAAACAGCACAGCAGGCTCGTGCAGGAAGGTGAACATCGCCATGTCCTCAATTTTATCAAACTTTGGCGGGTTCTGGGGGTGAACGTCATCCTCCTTCACAGTAACAGTCTGAAAGATGGGCAAATTAAATGATTTTGTTTCATTTTCAAGGTGAAGAGGTATTCACTTTTGAGACAAATCCTATCTTGATTTTTCACAAATTATCAATTGACATGTAATGCCTGATTTGCATGAAAGTTAAAGATCTCAAGTCAGGATTCTGCTCTTAGTTTTATATATATAGTGTACAACAATGTGGACACCCCTTCAAATTAGTGGATTCAGCTATTTCAGCCATACCCGTTGCTGACAGGTATATAAAATCAAGCGCACAGCCATGCAATCTCCAGTAGAGCTCTGTGACTTTAAACTTGGCACTGTCGTAGGGGATGCCACCTTTCCAACAAGTAACATTTTTGCCCTGCTAAAGCAGCCCTGGTCAACTGTAAGTACTGTTATTGGGAAGTGGAAACGTTTAGGAGCAACAACAGCTCATCGCGGAGTGGTAGGCCACACAAGCTTACAGAACGGGACCGGCGAATGCTGATGAGGGTAGCTCGTAAAAATGGTCTGTCCTCGGTTGTAACACTCACTACCGAGTTCCAATCTGCCTCTGGAAGCAACGTCAGCACAAGAACTGTTCGTCTGGAACTTCATGAAATAGGTTTCCATGGCTGAGCAGCCGCACACAAGCCTAAGATCACTATGCATCTCCAAGCGTCAGCTGTAATGGCGTAAAGCTTGCCGCCATTGGACTTTGGAGCAGGGAAAACACATTCTCTGGAGTGATAAATCAGGATTCACCACCTGGCAGTCCAACTGACGAATCTGGATACCAGGAGAATGCATTGTGCCAACTGTAAAATTTGGTGGAGGAGGAATAATGGCCCGGGGCTGTTTTTCATGGTTCGGGGTAGGCCCCTTAGTTCTAGTGACTGGAAAACTTAACGGTACAGCAAACAATGTCATTCTAGACAATTTGGCGCTTCCAACTTTGTGGCAACAGTTTGGGGAAGGCCCTTTTCTGTTTCAGCATGACAATACCCCCGTGCACAAAGCGAGGTCCATACAGAAATTGTTTGTCAAGATTGGTGTGGAAGAACTTGGCTGGCCTGCACAGAGCCCTGGTCTCAACCCCGTTGAACACCTTTGGGATGAATTGGAACTCTGACTGCAAGCCAGGCCTAATCGCCCAATATCAGTGCTGATTTCACTAATGAGTGCCCGACCTCACTAATGCTCTTGTGGCTGAATGGAAGCATGTCTCCGCAGCAATGTTTCAACATCTAGTGGAATGCCTTCCCAGTGGACTGGAGGCTGTTATAGCAGCAAAGGGGGGACCAACTCCATATTAATGCCAATGATTTTGGAATGAGATGTTCGACAAACAGGTGTCCACATACACTACATGACCAAAAGTATATTTTAAGAAGATTTTTAATAGTAAAATATTTACCTTTCCAAACTCAGTATCAACGGTGACTTTAGCCCCATCTCTGCTGGTGATTGTGGCCTTGACGTACTCAACCTCAGGGTCTGGCACATAGCACTCTCTCTTTATGTCAAAGGGTCTAGTCTGGCATTCCATACGCTCCTTGTCTGACTTACGCAGATAGGAAGCTGCGGCACCAAACTCTGCCATCAAACTGTCCCCCATTCTTAAACCTGTGCAGACAGAAACAGAGCATTGAATGCAGTATGGATATTATTTACACACAGTACCAGGTTGAAATTAATGCCAACCCCAAACTCTGCCATCAACATGTCACACATTCTTAAATTTGTGAAACAGAGCTTTGAATGCGTACAGTGGGGTTCAAAATGATTGACACCCTTGACTGTAGAAAATAAATTGTATTATTTTATACTAATACAATTACATAGAGGAAGAGATTTTTGTTTTTTTTTCCTCAAAAAGGTAGGGATCAAAATGATTGACACCTAAAGATTCTTATAAATGAAGTAGTCAAAAGTTTAGTAATTGGTCCCATATTCCTAGCATGCAATGATTAAATCAAGCTTTTGACTCTACAAACTTGCTGGACGCATTTGCAGTTCGTTTTGGTTTTGTTTCAGATAATTTTTTGCCCAATAGAAATTAATGGTAAATAATGCATTGTGTCATTTTGGAGTCACTTTTATTTACAATAAGAATAGAATATGTTTCTAAACACTTCAACATGAATGTGGATGTTTTACAGCCCTTTGATTTTGCCTTAATACTTCACTAAATTAATTTTAAAAAGTTGGTCCCAAACATTTCCCCCAAAGACCTAAATTAATTGGAATATTGGATATTAGTATCACTTTATGTCTGTTTTGTATATGAACAGTATACTGTACCAGCATGGCAGACCAATAGAACTTTAAAATATATGGAGTGGCTGTGGATCCGACCTTTTCTGGATTTTTTGTCCGCTGTGCTAAAACATCCGGAGCTTCCCGAAGCCTCTGCGCGAATGGTCACGGTGCTTGTTATGTGATCTTGCAGACACTGATTCTGCTTTGATCTAACTTTATTATTAAACAAGCGCCATTCGCTTGAGTAGCCTGTTCTCTGCTCATAAAGTAGAGAATATACACTTTCGCAGAACGGGATCTGCGCATAAGCTTCGGAAAGCTCTGCATCTTTGAGTGAGGCCGAAAAAGTTGGATTCGCAGCCACGGCCCAAAATAATAGCCTAAAAAAGACATGAGGGTCGAGGCAAAACACCGGTGGGCTACCAGATTTAGAACCCTAGATTGATAAGACTATCTGAACAATATGAAGGTCAGCAAACCAATAACATTGAAAATAAACCAAAACATGTGAGGTTCACAGCAGACCAAAAGTAGCTAGGTCCACTGTAGCTCAAACCTACAGCTTGTGTTAGTGATGACACTGACTACATGTAATTACTATACGGAAAGACGTATTATGCATCATATACAAGTTGACTAGATTGATGAGTAGACAACAAAATAAAACATTAGTATAGTAATATATAGTTGTCATGGAACACATTGAAAGTCTTCATGCAAACCACTAAGAGGCGGGTTGTAAAACCTATATTTAAAAACCTCTATACCTATATACTAATAGAAGACTATTAGTCTTACCTGTCCTTGGTCACACCTTGAATACGTTTGGTGGAAAGGATCTCGACTGAGAATGAAATAGACAAATACAAAGACAATATCAATCAACTGAACACATATGTGTGGTAATGACAATTGTTTGGTCCTGTGATGATTATCTTTGCCCTCAGCAGACTGCCTCTATATGCTTACCTTCAGGATGTCCAGTGCCTTGTGTCTCCCCCTAGTCTGTCTCCCCTGGTCTCCATCACTCTATATAAAGAGTGTTACTCAGCCCTATATGGAGATGGGCCATCTATTGTAATAAATGAGTCTGATTATTTTAGAAGATCTGTATTTGGAAGTAGAGGGTGTGTTTCTCAGACCAATGAGGTGGGAGGAGGGGAGCAAAATCCCAAGGTACATGTACAGCATCACCCTTTGCTGTAACTCCTTTTTTGGATTGTCACTTTACGAGATGGCTACATGACGACGTTAGGACATTTCAGAGACTATTTTAGCACCCTCCTTTATAGAGCAGTTTCAGGCACGATGTATATCCAACACTTATCAATCTGGTATGTTTGAGCATTGGAAATCCCTTGCATTTAGTGTTTTGGTGCAATATGTCAGCAATGCCAGTAAGGGGGAGTAGTCATTTTTTGAGTTTTGCATTTTATGTTCTAGTAAATGTTTGGCAACAAACTTGGATGTCTCTTATGAACACTTTTGTTGTTTGCGTGTTGTGATCGCTTAAGGTCATTGAGATGACATGATAGTCTTCTTGCATGGTGTGAAATCATTGCAAGACAACTGCAGCTGTCCTCATTTGTTCACAAAGGCAAGGTCACTGTCCTATGCATTGTCGCCGAGATTCCCATCTACTGTAAGCATAACCCTAGGCCCCATCTTGTTGACGTGGCATTGTCTACTTTTTATCCTTGAGGACAAATATAAACCTGTGAAATTCTTATTGGATTCCTTCTCCTGTGGCCCTCACCATGTGACATTGTAATAGCTGCAACCTTTTCATGTAAATATTTCCAGGCCACAAATGGAAGAACACAAGCCACCTTCCTCAAGCAACTCATGTTGGGGGACTCAACATCAAATAAAATGTTATTTATCACATGCTTCGTAAACAACAGGTGTGGACTAACAGTGAAATACTTACTTACATGAGTTGTTAACAAAACGTACACCCAGGGCGTCAAACTTACACCCAGGGCGTCATACCTAAGTTTGAAAGAAATAAATATATTTTTTTATTTTACAAATAATTATTTAGTGCTCCTTCAAGAAAAAATGTGTCCAACAGGCCAGGTACTCGTAAAGCTTTCACTTTCAAATACAATATCACATTTAAATGTTGGAAAATAGCCTTTTATAGTTTTACCCCCTTATTTATTAGCATCTTTCGTGTAAATTATGGTTCAACTCAGTCTTAATACAATTCTATTCTCACAAAAACATTTCATTCTATTCCACTCTCTCCCTTTAAATTTCCATTAGACTAAGTGGATATCTGATAAGGTGCTGAGACAAGGGGCATGGGGTCTTAGATTTGTAAGTGCCACACTGTTAAAGATCAAGATAGCTGTCAGGGCATCATGTACAATATGGGGAAAGTCAAGCTGTTAAGGTGATGCTGTAGGGGTGACATAGCTGGAAAGTGTGTTACCTCCTTCAAGACCTGTGCATTATAGTATACTGGAGGCCTTTAGACTCAACTTCACACCTTGTGCCTCACTTCAGCCTTGAGGTTCTGCAATAGCTTCCAAAGCTGAACATACCATCTCCTGCCCTTCAATGACTTGCTAAGGGTCCCATTCCCAGCTGTCGTGTGTTTGTGTGGAGGGGAGAAGGGGTGGCTGTGCCCTCCACTATTGTCTCAGTGTGTGTGGTGTGGGGCCTGGTGGCTGGGTAAGTGTGTGTGTGTGTGTGTGTGTGTGTGTGTGTGTGTGTGTGTGTGTGTGTGTGTGTGTGTGTGTGTGTGTGTGTGTGTGTGTGTGTGTGTGTGTGTGTGTGTGTGTGTGTGTGTGTGTGTGTCTGCGTGCGTGTGTGTGTGTGCGTGCGTGAGGTCTCGCTATATGGTGTCAATTCCTGAATGGGTTTTAAGGGGGTTTATTTGAGTCTTGCTTGATGTACTTGAAAACATGAACTCACCTCAACCTATTCTCCTGTCATCCTTTTTCTCCATAGAATGACAGACTGCCAGTCCATCTCCATGGCTCCCCCAGGCTGACACCATCTCTTTCCTCACCAAGGCACGTGGGCTCCCTGACAGGGAGTGAGTGAAGGAGGTAGGCTAGTAATACAGGAGCAGCATCCAAAAACCTTCCTCTAAGCACTGACCACGGTAAGTCATAATGACATTATCTGTAACTCGTACATAACTGTCAGTATGTGGTATTCAATGTGTAGGTGCAGTGATTTCATCTTTTAAGAAATAAGTGTGGCTATTATTATCAAATTGGAAATGAGTGAGTGACATGGTCTGTATCCCGAAGACGGAACGAAAAGCCTTTATTTTACAGGACCTTACTCCCATTTAGTTTTTGGTATAGATCATTTGTTGTGAGTTCTGATAACTTACCAGTAGTGGCATTAGAAGCCAGTAAAGAGGTGGATAATAGTTCAGTTTATTTTCTACCTTCCCCAAGTGGACAACATTGGAAGTACAGGGAGAACTGCAGCCCAGGAGGTCACTTCACAGTCCCTGTACTTTCACCCTTACTGTAGGAAGGGTAACAGATGAAATATGACCTTCTTTTAGTTATTCTTTTTTAAAGATTTTTTATTAAAGGGAAGTATAACACTTTTCAAAACTATACTGAACAAGAATATAAACGCAACATGCAACAATGTCAATGGTTTTGTTGAGTTAAAGTTCATATAAGGAAATCAGTCAATTTAAATAAATTCATTAGACCCTAATCTATGACATGACTGGGCAGGGGTACAGCCCACCCAGTGGGGAGCCAGGCCCAGCCAACCAAAATGAGTTTTCTCCAAACAAAAGGGCTTTATTACAGACGGAAATACTCCTCAGTTTTATCAGCTGTCCGGGTGGCTGGTTTCAGATGATCCCGCAGGTGAAGAAGCCGGATGTGGAGGTCCTGGGCTGGTGTGGTTACACGTGGTCTGGGGTTGTGAGGCCGGTTGGACATACTACCAAATTCTCTAAAACGATGTTGGAGGTGGCTTATGGTAGAGAAATTAACATCAAATGATCTGTCAACAGCTCTGGTGGACATTCCTGCAATCAGCATACAAATGGTACGCTCCCTCAAAACTTGAGACATCTGTAGCATTGTGTTGTGTGACACAAGTACACATTTTAGGGTTGCCTTTTATTGTACCCAGCACAAGGTGCAACTGTGTATTGATCATGCTGTTTAATCTGTTTCTTGATATGCCACACCTGTTAGGTGGATGGAATTTCTTGACAAAGGAGAAACGCTCTCTAATATGAATGTAAACAAATTTGTGCACAACATTTCAGAGAAATACGTTTTTTGTGCGAATGGAACATTTCTGGGACGTTTTATTTCAGCTCTTGAAACATGGGACCAACGCTTTACATGTGGTGTTTGTATTTTTGTTCAGTATATTTCATGTCAAATAAATTGTATATGAATTATCAAAACATTTACTACCATGAAAGTCCTTAAAATATGGTTAAACATACACGCAGAACCAAGGCTACTATAAAATAATCAATTACTTAACAGCTTTCCAAAATACAGGGTATTCATCAGAACTGCTCTGTGATGTAGTGATATTATCCTGTGATTACATTATTGGTGGATTATTAAACAAACTAATTGGTCAATTAAACTTTTGCAGTTCACCGTCAATAATAAAGTTATTGAATACCAAAACTGTTTTCAGTGAGAAGTTAGGGCTGGTCAAAAGCCAAAAAAGCCAGGAAATTAAAATAAACATCACAGTTCAACCTCACCCATGCAATACTAAGGTTTTCCAGCACACAGCTGTGATACTTGCTACATTAAAGTGTAGAATACTACTACTAAACTATTAGAGTAGGGGTATTCAAATCCATCCTTCCCTGGAGGTCTGCTGGTTTTATGTTGTACCTGATAATTAATTGCACCCACCTGATGTCCCAAGTTAAAGGGAAGAATATATATATATATATATATTTTTTAAGTAGAGGATCTGGCTATGAAGTCCAGATTTGAATTAGAATGTACTAGAGCATACTACATAAAGAAGGAATATTACATTAATAGACATGCATAATAAGTTTAAAGGTCCAGTGCAGACATTTTTATATCGCAATATCAAGTCATTTCTGGGTAACAGTTAATGTAACGCTTTTCTTCCGTTGAAGGAGAGGACCAAAGCTCAGCGTGGTTAGTGTTCATCTTATTTAATAATAAATTCAAACTGAACACTTCAAGTTACAAAAACAACAGCTGACAAGGTACAAATCTGTCGTTCTGCCCCTGAACAGGCAGTTAATAACCCACTGTTCCTAGGCTGTCATTGAAAATAAGAATTTGTTCTTAACTGACTTGCCTAGTTAAATAAAGGTTAAATAAAAAATCAGAGACAACTAACGACACCTGCCTCTGATTGAGAACCATACAAGGCCGAACATAGAAAAACAACCTAGACACACAAAACATAGAATGCCCACCCAGCTCACGTCCTGACTAAAACAAGGAAAACACAAAAGAACTATGGTCATAATGTGACAGTTAAACAAACACCTTTTGATTGTTTTCAATTAAAATGGTCAAAAATAGACAAATAAAGCTTAGAAAATAGTAATTTAAAGCAAGAATTTAGCTAGGACTGTCTGGGAATGTTCTGAGTGGGAAGGGGAAAACTGAAAACTAGCTGTTATTGGCAGAGGTTTGGAACTCTCTTTCTTATTGGTCTATCAACTAATTTACTGTTGCCAATGTCAACAGGCAGGCCAAAACTCCATCCCACCAACAAAATGGAATATTACGTTGCTGAGTGCTTTTCTCTGATTGAGATGGACAGATTCTGAGGTACATTGATATCTGAGATAAATAAAGCAATTTAAGATCATTAGTAATAATAATTACTACAATGTTCGTCCTTGAACGAAAGCATCACTAAAGGTGAATGGAGGGAATGTATTCATTATTTCAAGTTTACTATAACCAAATGCATGCTTGTCAAGGCCATAGAGAGTAAACATTTCTGAGAAGCATTCACTTGGAGAACCAGCTGGTGCGTGTGATTGAACCGTAGTTGAGGATGGGAATGCGGATGCTATGCTTGAGGGCAGGAGGCTACAACAGCAAGCAAATAGTTAAGTTTTAGGTCAGGGGTCAATAGCTGCGTTGCCACCTTTTAGCACCATCTAAAAGGAGGGACTGCTCCAAAGTAAGTCGTTGAAGCCTTAGAAAGGGAAAGGGGGATACCTAGTCAGTTGTACAACTGAATGCGTCTTGTGTCTCTCTGAATCAGAGAGGTGTGGGGAACATCCACGTTAACTGCCTTGTTCAGGGGCAGAACGACAGATTTTTACCTTGTCAGCTCGGGGATTGGATCCAGCAACTTTTCGGTGACTGGCCCAACGCTCTAACCACTAAAAGACCTCTTCACTGAGTAAATGTTGTTGTTTAAAAACAAAAACAACTTGGTCTTGTAATGTACGAAAAAGAGACTGTAGTTTCAATGGGACCCCGGCTTAAATAAAGGTTCAATTAGGTCCCTTGCCTTGTTTGAACCTACTGTAAGAATGTCTTAATATATCTTAAGTCATTAATGGTGCTGTCTAAAGTGTTCACGCAACCGTAGTATACGGCTTAGGGAATTGGGAACAGCCCCCAGCTGTTCAGACCAGACTCGTCTTCCAATCAAACTGCCTTACCACACACACTAGTCACACTCTGTTGCAGCGCTCCGTAACTTCATGCTTGTGTGGCCTTATTCATCTGTGCTTCCCTTATTGAAGGAGCAAGATGGCCTGCTGCCCCACTCTCACCTTTCTTTTAATGAATATGTCTGATCTGATTCCATTCCTGTAGGTGCAGCTCCACTGAGGACCGGAATTCTTATTGAAATCCTTATCATGAGGTGGGTCAACTTTACAAATCCTGTATTAGCCTGTTAATATGGATAGTAATACATAATGTGTGTTATTCCCTTTTTTGCTCATAAAGAAGGCGCTATACATGGTATCCGAAATTACATTTTTTATTGAATTCTGGGTGGGATTAATTCGGATTGCTTTGGCTGGACTGACAGAATTATTAAAGTACCTTTTTCCATTACTTCCATGCTTCTCTCTACTAGTGTTACAGTGTACACTGGTAGCACGGTAATATCACAGTACCAAAACGTCATGATACTTCAAACATTGCAGAATACCTTAGTACCATTTCATATTTTTCAGCCCTACCGATCTAAAGAACATTATTTATAGAACAATATTTATAAAATATTTACAAAGTCAGTTTTGTTTATAAATTCTGTTGAATTTAAGCAATAGCCACTAGTCCCCCGCACATTGACTCGGTAGCGGTAACCCCTGTATATAGCCTCGCTATTGTTATTTTACGGCTGCTCTTTAATTATTTGCTACTTTTATTTCTTATTTTTTTACTTATCTGTTTTTTACTTAGCACATGTTTTTCTCAAAACTGCATTAGTGGTTAAGGGCATTTATTTATTTATTGGTTAAGTAAGTATTTAATTGTAAGGGCCACACCTGTTGTATTGCAGCCTCTGAGTGCCAGAGAAGGACAATGGAGCACTGCTTCACAACAGCCATGCTTCCAGCTTTACAGCAAAGAAGATGGCTTGTCTCTAGTCTAAACGGTTAAAGAAATATGACCCATATGACAAAAATATGCCCCATAATAGCGGAGATTACTTTTTTTTTTAAATCTAGCGGCATTTGCACGCATTTATGAACATTTCACAAACCATGTTGCGGGCCGTTTTAAACTAATCTAGTCTAATCTAGATAATTATGGGCTTAATAACAAACAACGTTTTTCAGTCATGTTACCTAGCTAACAACCTGGTAACTTGTTGGTTGACACAGGAAGAAAGGAAAAGTGTCTGCTAGTCATGAGATGTGCTTCAACGGTAGGATTCATATACAGTGCATTTGGAAAGTATTCAGACCCCTTGACTTTTTCCCAAAAAAATTACATTACAGCCTTATTCTCGAATTGATTAAATACATTATTTTACTCATTAATCTACACACAATACCCCATAATGATAATGCAAAAAAAGGATTTTAGACAACAGAAATGCCTTATTTACATAAGTATTCAGACCCTTTGCTATGAAACTCGAAAAAATTGAGCTCAGGTGCATCCTGTTTCCATTGATCATCCTTGAGATGTTTCTACAACTTGAAAGTTGACAGTGCATGTCAGAGCAAAAACCAAGCCATGAGGTTGAAGGAATTGTCCGTAGAGCTCTGACACAGATCTGGGGTAGGGTACGAAAAAATGTCTGCAGCATTGAAGGTCCCCAAGAACACAGTGACCTCCATCATTCTTACATGGAAGAAGTTTGGAACCACCAAAATTCTTCCTAGAGCTGGCCGCCCGGCCAAACTGAGCAATCGGGGGAAAAGGGTTTTGGTCAGGGAGGTGACCAAGAAACCGATTGTCACTCTGACAGAGCTCCAGAGTTCCTCTGTGGAGATGGGAGAAACTTCCGGAAGGACAACCATCTCTGCAGCACTCCACCAACCAGGCCTTTATAGTAGAATGGCCAGGCGGAAGCCACTCTTCAGTAAAAGGTACATGACAGCCTGCTTGGAGTTTGTCAAAAGGCACCTAAAGGACTCTCAGACCATGAGAAACAAGATTCTCTGGTCTGATGAAACCAAAATTGAACTCTTTGGCCTGAATGCCAAGTGTCACGTCTGGAGGAAACGTGTCACCATCCCAAAGGTGAAGCATGGTGGTGGCAGAATCATGCTTTGGGGATGTTTTTCAGCGGCAGGGACTGGGAAACTAGTCAGGATTGAGGGAAAGATGAATGGAGCAAAGTACACAGAGATCATTGATGAAAACCTGCTCCGGAGCAGGGTGAAGGTTCACCTTCCAACAGGACAACGATCCTAAGCACACAGCCAAGACAACGCAGAAGTGGCTTCGGGATGTCCTTGAGTAGCCCAGCCAGAGCCCGGACTTGAACCCGAACGTACATCTCTGGAGAAACCTGAAAATAGTTGTCCAGCGACGCTCTCCATCCAACCTGACAGAGCTTGAGAGGATCTGCAGAGAAGAATTGGAGAAACTCCCCAAATACAGGTGTGCCAATACAGGTGTGCCAAGCTTGTAGCCCAAGAAGACTTTTGGCAGCTGTAATCGCTGCCAAAAGTGCTTCAAAAAAGTACTAAGTAAAGTATCTGAATACTTATGTAAATGTAAAATTTTAATACAATTGCAAAAACTTATAGAAATCTGGTTTTGCTTTGTCATTATGGGGTAGTGTGTGTAGATTGAGGGGAAAAAAATATTGAATCCATTTTAGAATAAGGCTGTAACGTAACAAAATGTGGAAAAGATCAAGGGGTCTGAATACTTTACAAATGCACTATAGGCCTAATGTAAACCTAAACAAAATAACAATTATAAATATATACATTTGTTTCTTGTGCTCCTTAAATTCTGTTTGTTGCTTAATGTTTTAAAAGTTTGGAGTTGAGTAATGTCATTGTTGTGTGTGTGGGAGAGAGAGAGTGGTGTGGGTGTTTGGGAGGGAGAGAGAGAGAGAGTGGTGTGTGTGTTTATGAGAGGGAGGGAGGAAGAGAGAGTGGTGTGTGTGTTTATAAGAGGGAGAGAGAGAGAGTGTTGTGTGTTTATAAGAGGGAGAGAGAGAGAGTGGTGTGTGTGTTTATAAGAGGGAGAGAGAGAGTGGTGTGTGTGTTTATGAGAGGGAGGGAGAGAGAGAGAGTGGTGTGTGTGTGTTTATGAGAGGGAGGGAGGGAGGGAGGGAGGGTGGTGTGTGTGTTTATGAGGGGGAGGGAGAGAGAGTGCGTAAGGTAAGGAGGGAAAGTGTGTGTCTGAAGAGAAAATAAGCTTTCATGCAATTTTCCCTTACTGACAATGACATGCAGATCATGATGCATATATATTCATTTCTCCAGCCAAATGTTTTTTTGTTTTTTTTTAACCTTTATTTAAATAGGCAAGTCAGATGAGGACAAATTCTTATTTACAATGACGGCCTACCCCGGCCAAACCCGGACGACGCTGGGCCAATTGTGCGCCGCCCTATGGGACTCCTAATCACGGCCGGATGAGATTCAGCCTGGATCACAGGTAGGCCTTTGCAAATATGAGCAAATCAGCCATTCTATGCAGCATTCTATTACACAGTGAACAGTGGGAAGTTAAATTCAATGTGTTGTATTGAGTAGAAGTGTGAATTTCAGTGACAGATGTTTTGAGAACGTTTAGAAAACAGGAACAAGTGTCAGGGGACGTAGCCAACAGGATGCTAAGCCACTGATCTTTCATGATTTTATGTTGTGTAAATTCACTTGCCACATAATTGTCGCTGTGTTGATTTCTTTCAAGAGAAAATCAACAAATGCCTAAAACTCTAGCGCCTTTTTGTCAGTAGATAAAGATACTCCATGGATGTAATGTTGGGTCACATACAAATATGATCTAATATTAATCAAATTCTCATGAAGCCTAACAAATCCTAAGTTTTAGGCAAACAAAATACATTGTTCATCGGTGTGGGTAGTAGTTTCACTTTCTGTCTAATTAGGTATTTTCTGAACAATGTGCCTGTCCATTTAGGGCAGTTCCCAACCTTTTTCGATTACTGTACGACAAACTGAATTTTGCTCTGCCAGAATACCACTGAAGTACCTGCTCCTGCATTTGAAAAGTAGGCCTATGGTCTCATGAGTCTTCCCAAGTACCCACTGTGGATGGGCTAAGTACCCCCAGGGGTCCTAGTACCCCTGGTTGGAAGCCACTGATTTAGGGGACACAATTTGGCCCAGGAGCACCACCAGAGATGTTTGTCTATTTTCCTGATTCTCTGTGGGGTCCCCTAAATCTCATTATATTCTATGAAAACCAGTGTTTACTTAATTGTTAAATAACAGTTGATTTCATGCTAATAAAATGTATATAATTCCTGTTTGTAATAGAAACAAGCAAAACACAGAAGGCCTATTTTAAATTGACTTTATTCTGCTCATGTTACATGGAGAATATAGAAAACTAAAGCACTACAGTCAGGAGATTTTCAGTAAGGTCCATCCAAGAGCTTCACTCTTCATCATGACATTTCTGTGACAGAAGATGGATAAAGGTTCAAATTGAATTAACTATCGTGAACACTAAAAACATTCTTAGAATATTCTGTGGATCATCAACTATAAATTAAACAATGGGGCACCTTGTTTGAGTTTACAGAGTACACTACAAACATCATGCATTACACAAACTGTTTACTAGTAAATTAAAGATTTTACAAAAATAATTAAAGAAGCAACGATGTCTAGTGTTTATCTAAGTAAATGTCTAGTATTTATAAGTAAATAAAAATGCGTTGCTTGCCATCACAGTAAGTCACCACTTAAACCAATAAATATTATGCTTTTGAAAAAACATTTTTTAAACCAATGACAGGAAATATTATTCAAATGTATAGAATATAATAGAATAAGACTTTCTTTATAGGTAGTTGTATGGTTATTGGACATCAAATAGTTACATACAAAGATATTGATGTTGGGGCCGTCGTCATACATGACAAATGAAAACCAATAAAAGAACTGACCTGGGAGCCGACATCACAACTCTTGACCTCACTCTTCCTCCTTTCCTTTCTGTGATGGAGAAGATGGATTGATTATGAGAAAAGGTTTTATACTGCCATTTTATACTGTAACCTCTGGTTGAAATGTTACAGTTGGGAACTTCAACAGGTATAGTTACTTAGTAACAATTTAACAAATAATGAATGTATTACTTATTTTCTTCAGGAATCAATGGGTGAATATAGAGAATTGAAATGACCATTAAACAGAGTCCCAGATCCCAGACTTTAGTATTGAAGCTATTTAAGGTTGAGGATTTTGCCATACATTACAACTGGGAATCTGCTTAATTATAACCATTACATATTACTATGTACATTGAAACAGCAACTTCACTGACCTTGGAGCCGGAATCACGACTCTTGGCTCTCATCTTGTTAACCTGAGACTCAGCAATATCAGCCCTCTCCTCTGCCTCATCCAGTTCATGCTGAATCTTGCGGAATTTGCCCAAACTGGAATTGGCTTGTTCCTCCTGTGAATAATGTTAAATATGAATGTTAAAAATCCTGTGAATAATGTTAAGTTTCTTGCAAACAACAATTTGAGAATTACAGCTGTATTAGTTGGATGATGGAACATTTTCTACTTACAGCCTCCTCTGAAGTTCTCTTGTAGGATTTGACCTTCAGCTGCAGTTTGTCCACCAGGTCTTGAAGACGGGACAAATTCTTACGGTCTTCCTCAGTCTGTCCCCAAAAAGAAAGGAAATAATTGTCATTGGTGTGTCTTACATTTGATTCTTAGCGTGTTAATAATGCACTGTCAAATTAAAATATATGATGTACCTGGTAGGTGAGCTCCTTGATGCGTCTCTCATATTTACGGACACCTTTCACAGCATCACTGCTCCTCCTTTGCTCCATTTCCACTTCACTCTCTAGCTCCCTCACCTAGAAAGAAATGATGGATGTTAACACATTAATTCCATTTACGTTGTTAGTTACCACTGCTTTTAATATTAAAGCTAGAAATATGACTATAAATATGAAAAAATGATTTAGAATTAATAGAAGATTATGTAGCTGGGCCTCAGACACTTACTCTGGACTCCAGCTTCTGGATCTGCTTCTTGCCACCTTTCATGGCAATTTGTTCAGCTTCATCCAGGCGGTGCTGCAGGTCCTTGATGGTCTGCTCCATGTTCTTTTTCATGCGCTCCAGATGAGAACTGGTGTCCTGCTCCTTCTTCAGCTCCTCTGCCATCATGGCAGCATCAGTAATGGCCTTTTTGGCCTTTTCCTCAGCATTTCTGCACTCCTGCACAGCCTCCTCCACTTCATTCTGAAGCTGGGATGTGTCACCCTCTAGCTTCTTCTTCTGGCTCAACAGGCTGGTGTTCTACACATATATATGACAAATTCCTTTTAATATAACCTCAACAAATCTCAAATCGCAGACATTTTAAGGAGAACACAAATTGTTATCTATTACCGTCTTACCTGTGAGTGCAGAAGCTGAACTCTCTCACTAACATCCAGCAGTTCCTGCTCAGCCAGTTTGCGGCCTCTCTCAGTCTGCTCCACCATGGCTCTCAGCTCATCCAGTTCAGCCTGCATCAGGTTGTTGCGTCTCTCTACAATAGCAATGTTCTCCTTCAGATCATCATTGCCACGAAGAGCATCATCCAGCTGCATTTGAGAATCCTGTAGAGAGAATTTATGATTTTACTATATTTTGTTTCACAGTGTGGTTTGGCTTTTTGTGAAGGCACAAGCAATGTTTTTAATTCACAATGGTGTGGAGGTGTTACCTTCAGATGGGAATGAAGACCCTTAAGTTGCTTCTGGGCCTCTGCTGCCTGCCTGTTGGCCTGGCTGAGCTGGATCTCCATCTCATTGAGATCTCCCTCCATCTTCTTCTTCAGCCTGAGAGCTTCATTCCTGCTGCGAGTCTCTGACTCCAGGGAGCTTTGCAGGGTATCCACCACTCTTTGCTGGTTCCTCTTATTCATCTCCATCTCCTCATCCTTCTCCACCAGCTTCCGTTCAATGTCAGCTTTGACCTGATTGAACTCCAGCTGTGCTCTCATGATCTTGCCCTCCTCATGCTCTAGGGAGCCCTATGAGACCACAGCCACCCATAGTTTAGAAGATTTTACAATTCAATTCTGGTACTTTCACTATCAGTAAATATTTTCTATTCTTACCTCAGCTTCCTCTAGAGCAGACTGTATCTCAGCCTTCTCCTGCTCCAGCTGTTTACGGATCTTCTCCAGCTCATGGATGCTCTTTCCTCCCTCACCAAGTTGCTCAGTCAGGTCAGAAATTTCCTCTGTGGAAAAATATAATTTTACATCAGAATCTTTTTGTGACAACTAGTAGGGTTGGGCTGTATCCAGATGTTCATACCGGGGTATACGGTATTACCGTTGGTGCATATTTATTTGGAACATCTTAGATAGTTAAATTTACAGTATTGAAAATCATACCATCGGTATGAAAAAACACGCAAGCCTAATAACTACAATATTTTTGTGATCTCTATAACCTATCAATCTTTAATTAACTAAGTTATATAGGCAATCATGCACATTCTCTGACCTTGGAGGTTCTTGTTCTCTCTCTTCATCGTCTCTAGGTGATCCAGAGATTCCTCATAAGAGTTCTTGAGTTTGAAGAGTTCAGTGCTGAGAGATCTGGCCTCTTTCTGGGAGCTCTCTAGCTCCGTCTGAGACTCTTCAAACTTCTGCTTCCACTCAGCCAGGACCTGGACACGTAAGGGGTTTCAATACAGTATATGATTAGGATAATATGTACTTTATTGTCCATTAACTTACAGAAGAACGATGCTCACAACCTAAGCCCCCGAGAAAACACGGGCAGAATGCAATGAGTCAGCCGCAGTGCAACTCCCCTGGAGCAATTATAGGGGTGAAGTGCCTTGCTCAAGGGTATGTAGGATGATGACAGCAACCTTCTGGTTGTCGGCGAATTCAACGCCAGATTTTCTCATCTGAGCTGGGATTCAAGGCCTGCTTCTCTAACCACTAGTCTACATGCTGTCCCTATCATGTACTATAATCAATAAAATGTATTTATAAAGCCCTTCTTACATCAGCTGATGTCACAAAGTGCTGTACAGAAACCCAGCCTAAAACCCCAAACAGCAAGCAATGCAGGTGTAGAAGCAGGGTGGCTAGGAAAAACTCCCTAGAAAGGCCAGAACATAGGAAGAAACCTAGAGAGGAACCAGGCTATGAGGGGTGGCCAGTCCTCTTCTGGCTGTGCCGGGTGGAGATTATAACAGAACATTGCCAAGATGTTCAAATGTTCATAAATTACCAGCAGGGTTAAATAATAATCACAGTGGTAATGAAGACTAATAGGAAGGCTAATTGGACTTGTCTACAATTAATTTTGTACCTTGTCGAAGTTCCTTTGCTTTTTGTCCAGAGCGGCAGCAGATGCATTGGATCTCTCCACATCCACCATGAGATCTTCAATCTCATTCTGGAGTCTGTGTTTAGTCTTCTCCAGGGAGGAGCATTTAGCATTAACAGCTTCCACAGCCTCCTCTGCATCCTGCAGACGCTGAGCCAGCTTTTTCCTGGATTGACATAGATGAGAAACATTTAAGACATCTGCCTTTTTTCTGTCTGATATTTAATGGTTCTATATCAGGTAATCTATGTAGGTTGAATAGCCTTAAATATAAGACAGAAACCTTGCTTTTTTTTTGTAAGCTTCAATATTGCAAATAGATTGTGGCTTCTATCAATGTAATTGTCTGCATACTTTCCAATCCCCCATAAATATATTTTTTAAAGATATATTATTAAATGTATATATTTTTTTAATATGTGTTTGTTTATTATTTTCCCCCAACCCTACCATCCCTCCCCTTATTGGAGTAAACTAATGGACGACAACAACAAGACTTAGGCTCCTACTTCCATCTTATACATACTATATACATTTTACAGACACAGTATATTTTACATTAGTTATCTTTTGTTTGTTTTCAGTCCCATCTTTCAGCTACCCTCAACCCCACCCATCTATCTCTGAACACCATACAGTTGTGAAGTTTCACAAAAGTTCTGAACCTTTCTTTCTATTCTCTTAGTTCCTACAGATTGTAAATTAAAAATAACAATTTTTGCTGTGTTATTATTTTATTGATCGATTGACTATGACTTTTCAGATCACCCAGTAGTGCTATTTGCAGAGTTAACCAGGTAAATGTTGCAATCCTTCAGCCATTCCTGAATCTCTATCCCCCATATATATAATATTCTATTGGTTACAATACTTTTGTATAATAATTTAAATTAAGCGTCCTTACTTTGCATCTTCAAGCTCCTCGGTCTTCTGGATGGCATCAGTTTCATACTTGGTTCTCCACTGAGCCACTTCAGCATTAGCCTTGGACATGCCACGCTGCAGCTCAGACTTGGCCTCCTGCTCCTCCTCATACTGCTCCCTCAGCAGATCTGAGTCATGGCGAGCAGACTGCACTGCATGGGCAAGTGCGTTCTTTGCCTGGTAAGGACATTTTGTAAAGAATCAAATTATGCCGGAGGTTAAATGAAGTCGATTATTGACACTGCATTTTTAGTATAAATACCTTGACTTCCTCCTCCAGTTGTCTCTTGAGGTCTTCAATCTGCTGAACGTTGGACTGCTTACCTCTGGTCAGTTGGGAGACCAGAGAGTCCTTCTCCTCCAGCTGTCTGGCAAGTTCACCTGTTTTAATGCAATTCTAATTATTTCAAATTATATTACTTATTTGGTTATTTGTTGTTGCTGTTCATGTGAATGTCCAGATTTTAAGTTAATATACCATTCTCAGTTTGAAGCTTTGCTTTCTGCATGGTGAAATCATTGATGGATCGCTGTCCTTCCTCAGCTTTCGTCCTGTATTCACTCATCTGGTCCTCGAGAGTGCGGCACATTTTCTCCAAGTTTGTCTAAAAACAGATTTGTTTTTTGAATGACAGAACATCGTCACTAGATTCCATCATTAAAAAGCATGTACCGATAACGCATTTTATGATTGCTCAGTGATACCACATACTTTAGACTTGACAATCTGCTCCATGTTGGAGACCACATCGTCCAACTCCAGCCTGAGCTCACTCTTCTCCTTCTCCAGCTTCTGCTTCACTCTCTGAAGGTTGTCAATCTGCTCTCCCAGGTCAGCCACACTGTCAGCATTTTTCTTCCTCAGAGTGGCAGCTGTAGCCTCATGCTGCAGAGTAGCCTCTTCAAGGTCTCTGCGCACCTTCTGAAACTCAGCCTCCCTTTTCTTGTTCATCTCAATCTGGGCAGCAGTGGCTCCACCTGCTTCCTCCAGTCTCTCACTGATCTCTTCCAGCTCTCTGGACAAGTCTGCCCTCTGTTTCTCCACCTTGGCACGGGCAGCTCTCTCAGCCTCAAGCTCTTCCTCCAGCTCTTCAATGCGGGCCTGAAATGGTTAGAATTGAAATGTTTTGGTAAGAACAGAACATAAACAAGTGTAACACAATGATTACCTTTTCAACAATACTATTAAAATACCTGCAGCTCCTTCAGTTTCTTCTGAAGTTGGGCACTCATGGCCTGCTCATCCTCAATCTTGCTGTTGAGTTGGCTCGTCTCAAAATCCTTCCTGATAAGTAAAGCACACATTTTAGAGCTTTCTGTAAAGGAATTATTCATTCGATTTTGTGGGTTGTGATCTTACTTCTTCATTCTCTCCTCCAGTTGCTGCTTGTCGTTCTCCAGGTCCATTAGGCTCTCCTGGGTCAACTTCAAGTCTCCTTCCAGCTTTCTTTTGGCTCTCTCAAGGTCCATCCTGACCTTCTTCTCTTGCTCCAGAGACCCTTCAAGCTGATAAAGGATATATTAAACAATATTGTGCTGTAGGCTATTTTAGGATATTACTTAATTTGTTTTAATTTTTTATTTCCTATTTGGTACTCACATCATCAACTTGCTGTTCCAGTTTGGCTTTGGCCTTGGTCAGCGTGTTGACCTTGTCCTCCTCACTCTGCAGGTCATCCAACGTTTGCTGATGAGCCTCCTGCAGAGCCTTCTTCTCCTTGGTCAGCTTGGCAATGATTTCGTCCAGAGCTGCCATCTCTTCAGTAAGATTTTTAACCTAAGGAAACGGATCAATGTCTTTACGTTTTCATCCAAAACAATCAATTGGAGTTTTAACAATACAATAATGAAGAACAACTTTTACCTTGTTCTCTGTGGCATGCTTTTCCTTCTCCACTTTAGCCAGAGTGAGCTCCAGATCATCAATGTCCTTCTTGAGTTCTGAGCACTCATCTTCCAGCTTCCTCTTCTTGGCAGTCAGCTCTGAATTCATCTCCTCCTCATCCTCCAGTCTTTCTGTCAGCTCTTTGGATTTGGCCTCAAGCTGGATTTTGCTCTTGATCAGACCCTCGCATCTCTCTTCAGCATCACCAATAGTGTCTTCTGACTGTCAATGTGTCAATATATTGTAAGTATATCAAATTCTCCAAAGCTCAGAAGTTTGTTTGGTGGCAAAATTTGGAGACTACAAATGCTACGCTGATTGTACATACCTATTTAGCAAATCATGTCTCCTCTTTCTCTGTTTTTACATTTCTCTAGTTAGCTAAGGCAATTTTGACAAAGGATTTGAGTGCAGCAATGTAACGGTAGTTGGGTTAAAGTTACTCACAGTTTGGACAGCGATCTGCAGGTCATTCTTCTCTTGGATAAGGGAGACCATCTTCTCTTCCAGCTCCTTTCTACGGGCTTCACTTTTAGCATAAGCCTCTTTAAGCTTCAGGAATTCTTCCTTCATGTTCGCCATCTCCTTCTCAGTCTCTGCTGACTTCAGCAGAGGTTTAATCTTAAAGAACATCTTCATCCAGGGCCAATTCTTGACACCCATGAAGGCACGAATGTTCCATTGGATCACAAGCAAGGCGTCCCTGTGAAATGGAACAGAAGTAGCTTCTTATACACCCTTTTCCACCTCCACCATATTGTCTGCAGAAGTTTTATCTACTCTTATTCCAACCTGCGGTCAACAATTTTCTGGAACTCAATTCTGGCAAGTAGACCACGTGATCGGGCCTGCATTCCAGTGATGATAAGAGCGAGACGGTCATCTCTCATCTCCTCAAGGGTACCCAGGAGACCAGCCTTGAAGAACACCTAATGATAAACCAAGGCCATACTTTGGTGCATGGATTGTCTTGTATTTGTACGATTGTATTTTTCTGCCAGTTGACCATAAATAACTTGAATGTGGTATCTCCCAGATTTACAAAACGTAGTAGTCATGTTTAGATGGCTAATTTCTTTCCTCTGTGAAAATGGCACAAATTGACCACAAGTTGGCCTTGTAATGTGCAATTGATTTTACAACTTCTGTCCCAGCATGACCGAGAGTGAAAAAAATGTGCACGTTTTTAAAAAACATGTACAGTATCTCAAACAGTATGGCCACAATGCTTTTGATATCTTATATATAGCCAGATATGGATCTACTACATGGTAAATATTTGAATTTCTTGACTTGATCCATTTCCCCTAGAGACAGATGATGTGTAGAAAGCATGCTCAGTGGTATATCATCAGTTATTTCAACAGGCATTTCTCAGGTAAACTAAGTGGTAATATACTGCTTGGACCCCGTAATTGCTGCTGGTCCAACAGGTCTTATTGCTTTTCATCTATTTAGGGAACGTACCTTAGTGTGTCCTAATCTGTACTGGGTGTGGTCAATGTCCAGAGAGCCTAGCAGTTTTTCTGCTGCCTTCATGTTGTCAATGAACTGACCCTCAGGGATAGCATTTGGATTGAGGATGCGGTATCTGAATTTAAATCAGAAAGCAATTATCTTCAAAAATGGAACACCTGAATAGTTAAACAGTTTAATTTATTTTGGACAGGAAATGCATATTGATTTGTACCTTTGTTTGAAGTCAGCATACAGGATCCTGTTGGGGAAGCCCTTTCTGCAGATCCTGATGCCTTCCAGCACACCGTTACAGCGCAGCTGGTGCATGACCAGAGGATTCTCCATGGCCCCAGGAGTCTTGGTCTCGTTGGGGATGAGGCAACGCACAAAGTGAGGGTGAGTAGACCTCAAGTTGGTCATGAGTTTACCCAAGTTCTCCTGTAAGTATGACAAATGTAGAATTTTCCATAAATGACTCCCAGTACCTCACGAGTCATAATGGCATTTAATGCTAACATGCCAATCCACAACAAACTGACAAATATAATACATTTGTTATTTTCTGCCATTTGAAAACATCAGAAGTATATTGATTTAAAGTCAGATCTACCCTGTGCAATGCAGACACAGTCTGGAAGGAAGAGCCTTTCTTCTTCTTTCCTCCAGCCGCTTTTTCTTCAGGTGCTGTATGATAATGACATCAATTAAATATACGATTGTCATGTACATTTGTATTTATTTGAGTGATTTGTAGTCTTTGCCGATAAAAACACATCGTACCTCCTTCTGCACCAGCATAGCTCACAAAGAGGTTGGCCAGGAACTTAAGACTTGACTTCTGGAACAGTCCGACCACAGTCTCATTCAGCGGGTCCTTGTTCTTCACCAGCCAGTTACCAATGTTGTAGTCAACAATGCCAGCATAGTGAACCAGGGAGAAATGTGCCTCTGGTCTACCCTTAATAATCCTAGGCTTCTGGAAGCATGCATTTTTGCCCAGATGGTTCTCATACAGCTTAGCTTTGAATGTAGAATCACTGGCCTTGGGGAACATGCACTCCTCTTCAAGGATGGACATGATACCCATGGGCTGAAAGGGGAAAATGAATGAAAATAAATGAATACTAAGGCAAAATAATAAATATGAGAATAATTTGTTGTTGAAGCACATTTATGAAGATTGCCCTTGTAATGTTTGAAATCTCAAAAGATTCAATCATATAAATTCAACTTATGTGAAACTTAAGACACCAACCCTTTCAATGAGGTCAATGCAGGCAGCCAAGTCCATGCCGAAGTCAATGAACTCCCAGACGATACCCTCTTTCTTATATTCTTCCTGCTCCAGCACAAACATGTGGTGGTTGAAGAACTGTTGCAGCTTCTCATTAGTGAAGTTGATGCACAGCTGCTCAAAGGTGTTGAACTGAAATAGAAGTTTACAGTTACTTTATTTTGTCAGCTGTAATGTTTTAGATGAATTGTTTCATGACGTGGCCTTTTGTCAAATCACTCACATCAAAGATCTCAAAGCCAGCAATGTCCAGCACACCAATGTAGTGCTGGCGAGCGTTCTTTGTGTCCAGTGTAAGGTTGATTCTTATCACCATCCAGAGGAACATGTTCTCGTAAATTTTCTTTGCCAGTGCACCAATGGAGTAGTAAACCTTCAAAATATTGAGAAAATAATTTACCAAAACATAGACTCCACATAAACGCATAGGGACAGTTTCCCAGACACAGATCAGGCCTTGGACTAAAAGGCATCATCAATGGGGAATCACAGGCATGAACATTTTAGCAACTCTAGACAGGGTTTATGCTCAAAATTATTATCTCCTGGAAATGTACAACTTTTTTGAGACTCACCTGGTCGACACTCTGACCTTTGGTGACCCACTCATTTCCTACTTTGACCCTTGGGTGACACAGCCCCTTGACCAGGTCAGCAGAGTTCAGGCCCATCAGATATGCAGCTTTGTCAATATCTGGAAAGGCAAAGTTTTATGGTTGGAGGAGGCACTCTGAGCGTCAGATTTTTCAGATATGACTTTATGTTAAAGTGAGAGGTTTTTAATCAGTGCTCACCCTCAGTGCCATCTGCCTCTGCTTGCTCCTCCCGCTGCTTATTCTTGAACTTCAGGTTGCCGTAGTGCATGATGGCCCCAGTCAGCTTATAAATGCCATTAATCTCTTCTTGGGAGAATCCAAGCACATTAAAGGCATCCTAGTTTTCGAAATAAAAGCAATTTTTTTGTATTGGAAAGAGAGTTGGATATAAGTGGATTAAATCAAAATCAAATCACATTTTATTTGTTCACATGCCCTGAATACAACAGATGTAGACCTTGCTGTGAAATGCTTACTTCCAAGCACATACAGTGTTCAATATGTTCATGAACATATTTTACTCACATCAGTAGCCATTAGCTCATCTGCATCATTGATGGAAGTTACAGCAATCTCTCCTTGGGAGATGAAGGCGTAGTCATAGGGATTGCTGGTGATGAGAAGCATCTCTGAAAATAATCGAACAGCACAGTTTGATTTGTGTTCAGGCTGTGGTATAGGCCATAACATAATATAGTGTAAGGGCCCCCCCCCCCCTACCGACCAGGGCGCACCCAACAGTTTGGGAACCGCTGGTCTAAGATCCCTCCCAATGTGTTATCCAATGTCATTTTAGAAAAACGCTCAGTGTCGTTGTCCTCACAAGGATTTTGTTTAACAAAATCTCTTTCTCTGAGCAATTGAATTAGTATAAAATATATATAATAAAAAAATGT
This sequence comes from Oncorhynchus mykiss, assembly GCF_057628025.1. Taxonomy (NCBI): domain Eukaryota; kingdom Metazoa; phylum Chordata; class Actinopteri; order Salmoniformes; family Salmonidae; genus Oncorhynchus; species Oncorhynchus mykiss. The sequence continues at coordinate 8,897,192 of NC_143032.1, forward strand.
AGCTAAGTATTTGTATTACAGTATTTGTTTTGCTCATCTTTATCATGGGATCCAATAAATCTGTACCCCACTGTAATCAGTAGTTCTCAGTTGAATTCAGAATTAGACCTTAAGCCTGCTCAGTAGTGTTTGATGATTTAATACTCACCCAGCAGTTCTGGTTTCTTTTGGGACAGGATCTGGTAGAAGATGTGATAATCTCTCTCAGCCTTGAGCTGGAAAGTTACACGTGACTTCTCCAGTAGATCTGATCAGTATGGAAAAGTGCTTTTGGTATTAATGTGTTTCCTGTCAAAGAGACCTTCAATTCTGAGCAAATATACTATTGTACTCACAAGTCTCAATGTCAGCAGACGAAAGCTTCCCAGTGACTCCAAAATGAATTCGGATGAATTTACCCTGTAAGTTATTGTCAAAAGCAGAAATGAATGAGCACACCAGATCTGGGAGTAGTAATTGTTTTCTTTTTGAATACCTTCGGTGTGCTTGATTGAGCTTGAATGGGTTTAAATCCCACCTATCTGGTAGGCTCAATTAAACACTGAAAGTATTTGAAATAAAACCAATAGTATTTAAACCCAGGTCTGTTGCACACATACAGTCCCAAAAGGGAAGATTAGCTGATGGACCCGAGGAAGATTAGCTGACGTCATGACATCAACTAATGGGGATCCTAATAAAATTCTTATCTTTATAAAATTCAAATACAGAAGATGGTAGATCAGATGAACATTTATGATAAGATTTGAATGTTCTTTGACTGCAAACAAAGACCAAACTTACGAATCGAGAGGAGTTGTCATTCCTGATGGTCTTGGCATTACCAAAAGCCTCCAGGGCAGGATTGGCCTGGATGATTTGATCTTCCAGTGTCCCCTAGAAACCAACATCCATACAGTGTGAAAATGCTGCAATGAACACCAATACTACATGAATAAAAATGGATTTTGTCAACATATGCTCATCCAGCCATGAAGAATGTTTCATTTGGGATTGATAATGATGAACATTTGCATTCTATTGACCTTTTTTTCTTCTGCAGCGCTCTTCTTTCCGCCGACAGCAGCAATGCTGGCAAAATACTGGATGACCCTCTTGGTGTTCACAGTCTTTCCAGCACCGGATTCTCCACTGGGATTGAAATACAAATGTTGATGTCTCAGAATTTATCGTAATCATAAATAGCCTCAAATCAATATAACCTTTGGTTGATGTACTTACGTGATAAGAACAGACTGATTTTCCCTGTCTGTTGAAAGAGAAGTATCAGTAAATGTGTCATTACACAAAAATGATTTGATATGCCAATGTAGATGAAAAGGAAAAGTGATATTTTACCTGACAACATGTACTGGTAGGCATTGTCAGAGATGGAGAAGATGTGAGGAGGAGCTTCTGTCCTCTTCTTGCCTCTGTATGCATTGACAACAGACTGATCGTACACTGGCAGCCACTTGTAGGGGTTGACAGTGACACAGAACAACCCTGAGTAGGTCTGTGGAAGACGAGGGAGATGCAGATTTAGTTTCATTCATTTGAATGAATGTTTGATTTAATGGAGATATTAGCAGTCAGGCTTGACTTACGTAGATCATCCAGGCTGCGTAACGCTCTTTGAGGTTAAACAGCACAGCAGGCTCGTGCAGGAAGGTGAACATCGCCATGTCCTCAATTTTATCAAACTTTGGCGGGTTCTGGGGGTGAACGTCATCCTCCTTCACAGTAACAGTCTGAAAGATGGGCAAATTAAATGATTTTGTTTCATTTTCAAGGTGAAGAGGTATTCACTTTTGAGACAAATCCTATCTTGAGATTGCACACAATGTTGAATTTTCACAAATCAACCATTTACATGTAATGCCTGATTTGCATAAAAGTTAAAGATCTCAAGTCAGGATTCTGCTCCTTGTTATCTCTTGTGAGAAGAATGTTTATAGTCAACAGTAAAGCGCATAACTCAATTCAGTTTATAACTAACTGTTCGTCAATCATAGAGTTATCCTAGTAGAAAATGTATTATCTTGTGATTTTCTCCAGGTCATATATTTTCAGAAATGCTTTTCACCAAAATATTTACCTTTCCAAACTCAGTATCAACGGTGACTTTAGCCCCATCTCTGCTGGTGATTGTGGCCTTGACGTACTCAACCTCAGGGTCTGGCACATAGCACTCTCTCTTTATGTCAAAGGGTCTAGTCTGGCATTCCATACGCTCCTTGTCTGACTTACGCAGATAGGAAGCTGCGCCCCCAAACTCTGCCATCAATGCGTCCCCCATTCTTAAATCTGTGCAGGCAGGAAAAGAGCATTGGACACATACATATGTATATATTACACACAGTACCAGGTTTGAGTTGGAATAATATAATGTATTTGTTGTAGATATGTATGTATTTGTGTATATAGTATTAGGTTACATTTACTAAACGATAGATTTACATGTGGCTGTCTTCTCACTGATGCCAAGGTGTGTTGTATGCTAGGATTCTCATAACAAACTGTTCTCAAACTTAAAGCTGCAATATGTCACTTTTTGGGCGACCCAACCAAATGAACATAGAAATATGTGTTATAGATATGTCATGATCATTGAAAGCAAGGCTAGGAAGCTGTTCTATATGCACTATTTCTATGCTTTCCGTTCTTAAGTTTTGTTTTTGTGTATTATACTTTCAGTTTTTTACAGCTTCAAAAAGCTGAAAATATAAAGTTATTTCACATCGTTTTAGATAGTACAATGATTCTCTACACTATACTTGTAAATTAGCCTTAATACTTAAATTATTATTATTTTAAAGACCTAAATCAATTGAAATATTAGTATCACTGTATGTATATACTGTTTATGTGAGTAGTATTCTGTAGCATGGCAGACCAATAGAACTTTTAAATAATAGCTTTAAAAAATGGTGTCGTGTCAGAACACCAGTAGGCTACCCGATTTAGAACCCTAGATTGATAAGACTTTATCTGAACAATATGAAGGTCAGCAAACCAATAGCACATTGAAAATAAACCAAAACATGTGAGGTTCACAGCAGACCAAAAGTAGCTAGGTCCACTGTAGCTCAAATCTACAGCTTGTGTTAGTGATGACATTGACTACATGTAATTACTATACGGAAAGACGTATTGTGCATCATATACAAGTTGACTAGATTGATGAGTAGACAACAAAATAAAACAAATGGCATTTGAATAAGAATTTGGCAAACTGTCAATAGTTTTCATGAAACACATTAAACCACTAGGAGGCATGTAGTAGAACCTCTACTTTAGAGGATTATGATTCTTACCTGTTGTTGGTCACACCCTGGATACGTTGGAAAGGATCTCTACTGAGAATGAAATAGACAAATATAAAGACCAATATCAATCAACTTGCCAGTTTAAATGTGGTAATGACAATTGTTTGGTCCTGTGATGATTATTTTTGCCCTCCTCAGCAGACTGCCTCTATATGCTTACCTTCAGGATGTCCAGTGCCTTGTGTCTCCCCTGGTCTGTCTCCTCTGGTCTCCATCACTCTTTATAGAGTGTTGATCAGCCCTATATGGAGATGGGCCATGTCAGGACATGAATTAGACTGATTATTTCAAAAGATCTGTATTTGGGGCTAGAGGTGTATACCTCTTTTGACCTATCAGGCTCGTTCTAACAACAGGCTATTCCAGGGTGGACAGAGGAGGGGAGAAATTGGCTGCATTGAAAGCCCACTTGATCATAGGGCAGTCTCAGGCACTGTAGTCATCTAAAAATGCCAAGCATGTATATTTGACCAATGGGAATTAATCCAATTATATATTTTAACGTGCACTGACACAAAGTAAGTTAGCTCCAAAAACAGTTTGAAACGTTGAACACATAAGTAATGTATGTCCGTTTTTGGTTTTTGAAATACCCCGTTATACTTTTCTCATTGTGAACACTTGGGGGTGACACAAGAAAGTGTTGTTGCAGTGCGTAAACTCACAATAGGGTTCTTATGACAAGTGCAGCTGTCTTTTGTTCACCAAGACAAGGTCACTCTTCTATGCATTTTAACAGCTACTGAAGTATTAAACTAGACCTCATCTTGTTGACGTGACATAGTTTCTTTCCCTTTGTCCTTGATGACAAAAATAACCCTGTGAAATTGTTCTTTGGGTGTACAGTTTACGAAGAGCCCATAATTCAATTAATTTAAGCCACAAATGGAGCAAAGTATGAAAATGTATGAACTCACTACTGTAAGTCGTTCTGGATGAGAGCGTCTGATTAAATGTAAACTGCCTAAATAAAGGAAAGGCCAACATAAAGTGTCCTAATAGGAGCGTTGGGCCACAACAACCTGCCAGAACATAGATTCTACAAGTCTCTGGAACACTCTTGGAGGGATACGACACTATTTCTTCCAGGACAAATTACATCATTTGGTGTTTAGTTGACGGTAGTGATAAACTCTGTCTCCGGCGCTGCTCCAGAATCTCACATAAGTGTTCAGTTGGGGTTGAGATCTGGTGACTGAGACACACACAACCTTTATACCCCCCATGCTCCTTTGAGAACCCTCTTTCAAAGTCACTGACATGTTTTCTTCTAGCCATGGTAGTCAAAAAAAAAATGGGCAACTGGGCATTTTTATACATGACCCTAAGCATGATAGGGTTTTAATTGCTTAACTAACTTAGGAAACACACCTATGTGGAAGCACCTATACTTTGTATCCCTCATTTATTCAAGTGTTTCCTTTATTTTGGCAGTTAGATGTACATGTCACTTTCAAGAAACTCATGCTAGTTTTAACAAGGGGGACTCAAAATGTAAAAATGTTTTAAATAACTTGTGTAAGGTGCTGACTAATCAGGTTAGAAACGTCTCTGTAGAGTAGTATGTAAGGTGCTGACTAATCAGGTTAGAAACGTCTCTGTAGAGTAGTATGTAAGGTGCTGACTAATCAGGTTAGAAACGTCTCTGTAGAGTAGTATCTAAGGTGCTGACTAATCAGGTTAGAAACGTCTCTGTAGAGTAGTATGTAAGGTGCTGACTAATCAGGTTAGAAACGTCTCTGTAGAGTAGTAGTATGTAAGGTGCTGACTAATCAGGTTAGAAACGTCTCTGTAGAGTAGTATGTAAGGTGCTGACCCAAGGGACATAATAAGGTCTTAGATTTGTAGTAACGTGCTGTTAAAGGTCAAGATGGCTGTCAGTGCATTAGTGTGAAGCTGTCTACAAGTTGTCTATGAGGTGATAATACTATATAAGTGGTTGTCATCACCAGTGTTTCCCTCCTTAGACCTCTTCAGGAGCACCTTTGACTCCTACAATTTCACACCTTGGGCATTCAGCCTTGAGGTTCCTTACTTTACTTCCACATGCTACTCCTCAATGACACTGTTAGGTGTCCAATTCCCAGCTGTCGGGAAATTAATTCCTGTCACTACAGGAGGGAACACATACTGATCATGACAAAACAGCAACCCATCAGCTAATACATTTATTTATTTTCTTATTTTTTACCCCCTTTTTCTCCCCAATTTCATGGTATCCAGTTGTTAGTAGTTACTATCTTGTCTCATCGCTACAACTCCCATACGGGCTCGGGAGAGACGAAGGTCGAAAGCCATGCGTCCTCCGAAACACAACCCAACCAAGCCGCACTGCTTCTTAACACAGCGCACATCCAACCCGGAAGCCAGCCGCACCAATGTGTCGGAGGAAACACCGTGCCCCTAGCGACCTGGTCAGCGTGCACTGCACCCCGCCCGCCATAGGAGTCGCTAGTGCGCGATGAGACAAGGATATCCCTACTGGCCAAACCCTCCCTAACCCGGACGACGCTAGGCCAATTGTGCGTCGCCCGGCTGCGAAAAAGCCAGGGCTCGAACCCAGAGTCTCTGGTGGCACACAGCTAATACATTTCAAACCTATAAAATTGACCATGACCCACAACCCTCAAATGTTTGAATTAAGCAGTTAGCCCCAAGGAGGTGTGGTATATTGGCCATATACCGCAAACCCCCGAGGTGTCTTATTGCTATTATAAACTGGTTACCAACATAATTAGAACAGTAAACAAGTAATTTTGTGTCATACACGTGGTATATTTAAGCAAAAAGGCCCAGGGGTGTGTAGTATATGGATAATGTACCACAGCTAAGGGCTGTTCTTACGCAGTGCCGTGGTATATTGGCCATATACTACAAGATCCTTATGGCTATTATAAACTGGTTACCAATGTAATCAGCACTAAAATCAGTAAAAATACATGTTTTGTCAAACATGTAGTATACATTCTGATATACCACGGCTGTCAGCCAGTCAGCATTCAGGGCTCGAACCACCCAGTTTATAATGTCTAATATACCATGGCCTTCAGCATCTAGGACCAAAACTACCTGGTTTATAATATAAAATATATGCAATTTAACAGATGCTTTTATCTACAGCGACTCAACGTGCTTATGCTCCCGGGAATCGAATCACTCATTCTGGTGTTGCAAGTGCCATGCTCTACCAACTGAGCAACAAAGGACCACACTCTCTCTCATCAAGCTCCTTACTTAGTCTCAATACTTGAGCAGTCTATTCTAGGCTCAACCTTTCTTTATACGTCCTCATTCTCAGCTGTCCAGTCTTCTCGTGTTATCAACACTGTGTTCTGTCTGTCAGATAGAAGGAATGATGGCTGGACACCTTACCACTGTTCTGCTGTGTAACCTGATTCTCCTTTGCATTTCAAGGACTGCACTATCTTTAGGATGTCCATGCATCTGTTGTGACACAAAGGTCGTTGAAAACTCACATCTCAGTGTTTGTCTTTGTCCTTGGCATTGCTGTTAACGCTCTGATGCTATTGGGCTTGTGCTATTCCCATACTGTAGATGCTTTAACAGAACAAACTGTCATCGAAATGTGTTGCACTATAAATGTAACTGATTGTTGGTTTTAGAATGATTTTGAAAGCTGAGTTTAAAGTGAAGGTTGCAAGAAAGGTTGTTGTTTGTCACTTGCATTTCTGTGTAAACCCAATACAATGGTGAGCCTCCTTGTACAGTAAAGTAGCTATCTACATTTGTTCATTGACTGGCAAATTGTTTACTCTGTCACCTCGCAGATATTGAATATTAGACAGTTTTGCCGAATTTTTATCACACTTTAGTTTTTTATTTGTGGGGTAACGGAAGACTGGAACTGCTGGCTGTTTTAAAGTGTTGTACTGCAGTATGGCTTACTAACAACTAACAGGATAACAGACGTGTCCTGTTTGGACTCAGGCAGTTACGGTGTAGTATTAACCTTATCTGTATCAGATGTAGAAGGTGTTTCTTACAACCTTCATTTTAAACTCAGCTTGCAAAATCATTCTAAAACCACCAATCAGTTACATTTATAGTACAACACATTTCGATGACAGTTTGTTCTGTTAAAGCATCTACAGTATGGGATGTGACTCTCCTCCATGTGACTCACAGATGCAGGTCCAGCCTCTTGCATTGGGAGACCTCCTGTCAGGGACACCAAACATGACCACACACAAGAGATGGTAAGAAGTTAACAATCTTTGGTAGCATTAAATTGTACACTGTTACAGTGTCTATGGTTTTATTTACTTTTAATTAGATTTGTTATGCCTTTAATTTCTGTCTTTAGATACCATGAACATACAGATCCACTGGTTAACAAGTTACCTTTTCTGCTCACGACACGCTGCGGCAGCAAGCACAATTGCTAGTTTTATCTCCATCTATCGTTGCAAGCTAGTTTTGAAGAAAATACCCAGATGTATTTTTGATAGGATTTACCGTAGAACGTTTACCGTAGAACGTTAGATATTTATTGAATTCCCATCGGGACGGAGGGTAACTTTTAAACCAGCTGATTTGTGTGAAACTTTTTTTTATTTTCTCAATTTGATCTTACTGTCACGCCCTGACCATAGAGAGCCATTGTTTCTCTATGGTGTAGTAGGTCAGGGTGTGAATAGGGAGTGTTCTAGTATATATATGTCTATGTTGTGTTCTAGTTTCTTTTTCTATGTTAGTGTTCTGTATGATTCCCAATTAGAGGCAGCTGGTAATCGTTGTCTCTAATTGGGGTTCATATTTAAGTAGTTATTTTTCCCACCTGTGTTTGTGGGATCTTGTTTATGTGTAGTTGCCTGTGAGCACTTCATTGTCTTCACGTTTCGTTCATTCTTTATTGTTTTGTGCGTTTCAGTTAATAAACATGTGGTAACCATATCACGCTGCACCTTGGTCCGATAATTCTTACGACAAACGTGACACTTGCATTTCACTTTTCATCTCTTTCAGCTAATTCATTTTGCTTTTAAGTTCCTTCTACATCTGTACATCAGCTCATTTCAAGTTCCTTCTACATCTGTACATCAGCTCATTTCAAGTTCCTTCTTCCCTCTACATCTGTACATCAGCTCATTTCTAAATATTCTATCTGATTGTTGTCTCCATGTCTTCTAAACTTTAGATTGGACCCTTTTAAATGTACTTTTTGTAACCGAATACAGTTCAGGTACCGTTAACAGTTTTTAATGGGTCGGTTTCTAAGTAGCCTATGGAAACAGCTTGGATTGGATTGGATTGGAATACAGCTTGGATTGGAACCAGGGTGTCTGTAGTGACGCCTCTAGCACTGAGATGCAGTGTCTTCGACCACGGGATTAGTTGACCTGAAAGGTCTTTAAGTGAAGTTAGCACTGTACTCTGGAACCTGTTGTGTTGTAGGGTCTGGGCCTTCAAAGACCAGAACTGACTAGCCATGGCTGTAATAAAAATACATGTATTGTACAAGACCTAATTGTAATGTACCAAATGAATTTACGATATGAAAATATTTCATGAGGATACACTTGTAGGTCACCTTCAATTTACTCTCAGGATAGTATTGTCTTTCCACAGGAAACATAATGGGTGATGTAACGGCAGATGTGAAGTTTATCCTCATAACAATTTTCTTTGTTTTAGCTAAACTCTCGTGATGGGGGCAAAAATCAATACAGTTCCATGTCACAATATCATTTTTTTAACCATATTATATTGATATTTGACTCCCAAGTATCGATTAAAAAAATATGTTTTTAAAAGTCTACGTAGCATTAGCTAGCGCTAGTCGGCTGTAACTGCGCCAAAACTCCCGTATTTTTCATCCTAAAGCTTGGCTTCAATCTTCTTTTTAAATAGTGAGCCAATATGTTTTCAGCACCTTTATTTCCATGACTGATCCCCCAGAAATGTGACATGCTCTGTTGTCTTGTCTCTCTGCAGCAGACATACTGTATAGTGAGCCAATATGTTTTCAGCACCTTTATTTCCATGACTGATACCCCAGAAATGTGACATGCTCTGTTGTCTTGTCTCTCTGCAGCAGACATACTGTATGGTGAGCAATATGTTTGGAACATTAAATCACAATAAAATCACAGTATCGCATCAAATCATGAGAATTGCAGTACATTTCATATCGGCACCTAAGTATTGTGATGATATAATATCATGAGGTCTCTGGCAATTCCCAGCGGTATTAAGCTTGTATTTGCACAAAATCACAGTGAAAATAAATACGTAAAAAATCAAATGAATGTTAGACAATGTAATACTTTTCATATACATGTAACACTGAAATATTAAGGTCAAAACACCCCACTCGTGTAGCCCTATTGCAAAAGTTCAGTCAGCCATGATGGAAGATGTTCAGCCAGCGATGATGGCATACGTTCTGCCAGCCATGATGGCATACGTTCAGCCAGCCATGATGGAAGATGTTCAGCCAGCCATGATACATACGTTCGGCCAGCCATGATACATACGTTCGGCCAGCCATGATACATACGTTCGGCCAGCCATGATACATACGTTCGGCCAGCCATGATGGAAGATGTTCAGCCAGCGATGATGGCATACGTTAGGTCAGCCATGATGGTATACTTTCGGCCAGCCATGATGGTATACGTTCAGCCAGCCATGATACATACGTTCAGCCAGCCATGATGACATACGTTCAGCCAGCCATGATGGAAGATGTTCAGCCAGCCATGATGGCATACGTTCAGCCAGCCATGATGGAAGATGTTCAGCCAGCCATGATGGCATACGTTCAGCCAGTCATGATGGCATACGTTCAGCCAGTCATGATGGAAGATGTTCAGCCAGCGATGATGGCATACGTTCAGCCAGCCATGATGGAAGATGTTCAGCCAGCCATGATAGCATACGTTCAGCCAGCCATGATGGAAGATGTTCAGCCAGCCATGATGGCATACGTTCGGCCAACATTGATGGCATACGTTCAGCCAGCCATGAATATCTTCATAGAAGTATGTTGTCGTCTGTATTCAAGGCTGTCAACAAGACACTGTTCGAATACAGTGGTCCAAATACTATGTACATCTAGGATAATGCAGATATGGAGACTAAATTGTAATTACACAGAAAAGGCTGCAAGAGTGTTGAAGACGATGTATAGATACATATTTGGTCACCTTTAAGTTGTTGATGACAAGAATACAGATTTTCCCTTCCTCATATTCTTAGTGTGGTCTTTGTTTTGTATATAACAGTGCTTCCCCTAGGACATATCCTGTCTTGTATAGTTTTAGGACACAAAAGATGCCAGAGAATGATTTAATATGAAAATAAATATTATTGATATTATGTCTATTGGATGTCATATGCCTTATGAGGATTCAACGTTAAGGCTTCAGCCATACATTACATGGGGTAATCTGCAAATTATAATTAAAGATGCACTATGCAGAAATCGCTCCGTCATTACCTGGTTGCTAAAATTCTAATTGTTCTCCTATTCAGGAAAAACAAGCACTGTACCATTGTACCATCTAAACAGCTGAAATATATTTTCCACAATGAACGTTTTTATATTTTCAGCTGTTTGAAGCTGGTGTACAAAACCCAAAGTAAAAGACACAAAAAAGGAACATCTAAATAGCGCACCTAGAACCAATCTACTGCTTCTTAGATTTGCTTTCAATGAGAATGACAGATCTATAATCCACATTTCTATGTGATTTTTCTGGGGGGTTGCCCAAAAGGTTACATACATATTGCAGCTTTAATAGAAAATTGAAACAGTACCTACTGACCTTGGAACCGGTATCACGACTCTTGGCTCTCATCTTGTTGACCTGAGTCTCAGCAATATCAGCCCTCTCCTCTGCCTCATCCAGGTCATACTGAATCTTGCAGAACTTTCCCAAATTGGAATTGGCTTGAAAAATATTAATAATTTAATCTTTAGCAAACACAACATTTCGTAGGTTACAGATACATCAGTTAATCAGGGGTCCCTTTTCCCCCCAGGGACCCATATTTTTTAAGTTGCACTATGCATTAATCGCTCCGCCATTTCCTTGTTGCTAAAATTCTAATAGTTTGCCTAATTTCAGTTTATGTGACAAAATAGTGTATAAAATCATTGTACCATCTAAACCGCTGTGAAATATATTTTACATAACCAAAAATATTGCTGTTTCAGCTGTTTGAAGTAGAAAACCGAATGCAAAAGACCAAAAAACAACATTTAAGAACGGGAAGCATAGAAATAGCTTATATAGAACAGATCTACTGCTTTTTAGACTTTCAAGCAGAATGATAGATCTATAAAAATGTGAATTTGGTCAGGTCGGGGAAAAAGTTACATATTTCCACTTTAAGACCAACTGAAGATATCCCCATGTGCAGCAGGGTAGCGTGTTTTTTTTGGGGGGGGGGGGGGGGTTTACCCCTCAAATCAAGTAAGGGCCTGCGACACACCCCCCCCCCCCCCCCCAGGAAACTTTGGTGCCCCCCTGGCCACATTTACATTTTAGTAATTTAGCCGCCCTGGGTTAGGAACCACTGAGTTATATGATGAAAGGTTTTCCAATCAATGTTTGATTTAATTGAGATTTCAGCGGGCAGGTCATTACTTACGTAGATCATCCAGGCTGTGTACAGTAAATCTCTCTGCGGTTAAACAGCTCAGCGGGCTCATGCAGGAAGGTGAACATCGCCATTATCAAACTGTGGCGGGTTCTGGGGGTGGCAGTCAATCTCCTTCACAGTAACATTCTAAAAGAAGAGTAAATTATGTTTCCACAGTTTATGTTGTCTCCAGCTTTAGCCACCTATTATTTTAAATTATATTATCAATTCAATCAACAAATGTTTTGTTTCATTTTTAAAAGTGCATAACTCATTATACAGTGCCTTCAGAAAGTATTCATACTCTGACTTATTTCACATTTTGTTGTTTTACAGCCTGAATTCAAAATGGATTACATTGTTTTCTCTCACTCATCTACACAGAATTCCCCATAATGACAAAGTGAAAATGTGTATATCTAATTTACATAAGTATTCACACCTGAGTCAATACATGTTAGAATCACCTTTGACAGTTGTTACAGCTGTGAGTCTTTCTGGCTAAATCTAAGATCTTTGCACACCTGGATTGTATAATATTTGCATTATTTTTTTTTACATTTCTTTAAGCTCTGTCAAGTTGGTTGTTGATCATTGCTAGACAGTCATTTTTAAGTCTTGTCGTAGATTTACAAGCCGATTTAAGTCAAAACTGTAACTAGGCAACTCAGGAACATTCACTGTCGTCTTGGTAAGCAACTCCAGTATATATTTGACCTTTTGTTTTAGGTGTGTTGTGTTGGATTTGCCCCAAATATAACATTTTGTATTCAGGACATAAAGTTAATTTCTTTGCCACATTTCTTTGCAGTTTTACTTTAGTGCCTTTATTGCAAACGCAGATGCATGTTTCGGAATATTCTTATTCTACAGGCTTTTTCTAAGTCCCTTTTTGTGGCAGCTGACCACACAACTGAACAGTAGTCCAGGTTCAACAAAACTAGGGCCTGTAGGACCTAGATCAGACCTTGTTGATAGTGCTGTTAAGAAGGTAAAGCAGTGCTTTATTATGGACAGACTTCTCCCCATCTTAGCTACTGTTGTATCAATATGTTTTGACCATGACAGTTTACAATCCAGGGTTACTCCAGGCAGTTTAGTCAATTTGCTCAATTTCCACATAATTTATTACAAGATTTAGTTGAGGTTTAAGATTTACACACTTTCTAGTAGGCTTAAATTGAAAATATGGCAAATAGGAGTGGCAACATCATCTGCTATTATCCTCAGTAATTTTCCATCCAAGTTGTCAGACCCCGGTGGCTTGTCATTGTTTATAGACAACAATAATTTTTTCACCCTTTCCACACTCACTTTACGGAATTCAAAATTACAATGCTTGTCTTTCATAATTTGGTCAGATATACTTGGATGTGTAGTGTCAGCTGCTGGCATGTCATGCCTAAGTTTGCTAATCTTGCCAATGAAAGAATCATTAAAGTAGTTGGCAATATCAGTCGGTTTTGTGATGAATGAGCCTGATCTGATTCAATGAGTTAGCTTTTTTCCAAAGATGTCATTTGAGGTGCGACAGTTTTTTACTATCATTCTTTATGTAATTTATCTTTGTTTCATAGTGTAGTTTATTCTTCTTTTTGTTCAGTTTAGTCACATGATTTCTCAATTTGCAGTACGTGTGCCAATCGGTTGTGCAGCCAGACTTGTTTGTCATTCCTTTATCCTAATCCCTCTCAACCATACAATTTTTCAATTACTCATCAATCCACAGGGATTTAACAGTTTTTACAGTTACTTTCTTAATAGGTGCATGCTTATTAGTAACTGCAATAAGCAATTTCATAAATGTGTCAGGTGCAGCGTCTGTTTGCGCCTCATTACAGAGGCGCAAACCAACAAATATTCTTTACATCAACATGATGTACATGATTGTCTGTTAATTGAATGATTAGAATATTCCGCCCTGAAACATATAATTGTATGGAATTGATTAGAATGTATAAAATCATAATCAATAAATGTGTAGTCCTAGTCAGAATTAGGGTAAAACAACATGTCTTTATGGTATTTTAAACACAGACTGTCTGAGCTTGGTGCCGACCTTACTCGAGATTTGGGAGAGAACGGGGAGTATGTCTCAAGGACAACGTCACTATCTCTGTCGGCTGGGAAGTGAGACAGACAGTGTGTGCGTAGCAGGACATGTGTGTGCGTATGTTTGTGTATGTATGTGCATCTGTTTGTGTGTGTGTGTGTGTATGATCTAAGCTTTACAGGAATGTGGTTCTCAATATAAACAGCAACACCTCCACCACTGGCATTTCAGTATTTTCTGTAAATGTTATAACCTTGTATTGCTACTAGTGTATTATCTAAGTGAGTTTCAGAGATAGTCATAATATGAATGTCATCTGTTACTAGAAAATTATTGATTTCATGAACCTTGTTTCTTAATAACCTCAATGGGATCGGTGTCCCCCCGCAGGACGGTTGAGCTAACGTAGGCTTTGATAAGCATGAGGTTGTAAGTAACAAAAAAAAATCCCAGGACATAGACATATCTGATATGAGCAGAAAGCTTCAATTATTGTTAATCTAACTGCACTGTCCATTTTACAGTAAAATAATACAATGCTATTGTTTGAGGAGAGTGCACAATAAATTAACTTTGCACAATTATGAAATGTATTACTAAACAAATTAGGCACATTTGGGCAATCTTGATATAACATTTTGAACTAATATGCAATGGTTCATTGGATCAGTCTATAGCTTTGCACATACCCTGCTGCCATCTAGTGGCCAAAATCTAAATTGCGCCTGGGCTGGAATAATACATTATGGCCTTTCTTTTGCATTTCAAAGATGATGGTTCTTTGTATTATCTTTTACCAGATCTAATGTGTTATATTTTCCTACATTAATTTCACATTCCCACAAACTTCAAAGTGTTTCCTTTCAAATGGTATCAAGAATATGCATATCCTCAGTTCCTGAGCTACAGGCAGTTAGATTTGGGTATGTCATCTTAGATGAGAATTGAAAAAAGGGTCAGATCCTTAAGAGGTGTTAACGTGGGCTATTTTGAGAACTTTTCTACTGGGATGCTTACTTGTTTTCATTGCTTTACTGGGAAGCTTAGCAGAGGTAGATATGTTCATGTTATTTATGTTAGTGTAGGGTGAGCTGCACACAGTGGACTTCCTACTAGGGCATACCGCCTCAGTGCTAACAGTATACATCTGGTTCATAGGCACATCATTACTGCATACAAAAGCTGTAGGATCAACAGAGTTACTTACATTGTGTCTACCAACTTCCCTGGTATAATGTACATTTGCTGAAGCATTATGACAACTCAGCGACACAATGGTAAGTATTAACTGAGCTGGGCTTGGGTCATTGATAAGTAATTGTCTCAACGCAGCCTTATAATGCTGTGAAAGGATCCAGGATCCCACATGATTTGGGTGGATCCCAACCTCCATATAAAATGTGTTTTGTTTCCAAAAGGTATCAAAATTGTCAACAAAAAGTTACACCCATTGTGCTGCAATAATCACATAGCCAGTTGTGAAGAGAAATAATCCTGCTAAAGCATTCAATGCCACGATTCAGAGGGCACAGTGCCAGATATGATGGGTCTTTTATTAGTATAGCAGAGAGTCAATCAGCTCTTTAAAATCCAGTTTCAACTCTTCAGAGCTGCCCTTGATAATATCATTAAAACCCACATAGACTACGATACAATCGATTTCCATGTAACGACATAGTACATTCGTGAGCAGCTTAGTAATGTAATTTACTCGAGCTCTAGGATAGGACATTGTTTTTGCACCAGGAATGGTCACATTTCTTACCATGGAGCTGCCCAAAATCACGGCTGGCGAGCAGTACGAGGAAATCCACCCACTCCCACGCTTCACAGGATTCGGAGAACCCTTTATGGACGGGCGAGAGGCAGGATAACTTGAGCCTGTTGCTCTCTGCGCCTGGTGCAGGCCTCCGACAGATGTAGAAGCCCTGCTCGATCCAGGGCAGGAAGGTTGCTGACTTCAAAATCGTAAGAGTAGGCACTGCGACCGCAGACACAGGTACCCCCAGTGACGAAGGTGCAGGAAAATCAGGCTCCAGGACGGCGAAATGATTAGTCGTTTGTATCTCGTTGGGAGTGTAGACTGCTTTGTGGGAGGCCGCTGTCTTCGGCTTCCACCGCTCGTGACATGCGACCATCGTTGATTGTCGTGCTCCTCTTGCTGTGCTCCTTCGACTCCGCTATCAGATGGGGAAGCTCCGGGCAACACCGCCCAGTCGCACAACGACAAACGACAAGGCGGAGATGCATCCAACAACCGCAAATGCTGTCCCGCCACCGGCGTAGAAAAGGTAAACATTCCACTCTGCGTTTTCCCCAGTTTCTTACGTAGGTTTGCGACCTGCGTGATCAAGGAAGGCACCTCAAAGCCTATAATCCTCGGCAAGTAAACAATTGCCACATTGGAACTCTGCGTGATCCGGTTTATCCCGTGACAAAGTGTAGTAGTGTCCTGCCTTCTATTTCACTGAATAGATTGAATTGGGGCCATTGTCAAGAGTGTGTGCCTACGCGACAACCTTAGGGTGGAAGTTTACGATTCTTACCTGTTGTTGGTCACCCCTTGTTTGGTGGAACAGATCTCTACCGAGGATGAAATAGACAAATACTTCAGACCAACATCAGTCAACTGACAAGCTACGTATTTTCTGATTTTGAGCCTAGTGATGATGTGTCAATGATAGTTGTTAGGTACTTTAATGTTTATCTTCGTCTGCAGACTTCTTCTACCTTCAGGATGTCCAGTGCATTGTCTATCTCCAGGCCTTCATCCCTCTTTATAAAGAGTGTTGTTCAGCCCTATATGGAGAGGCCCATTAAAAAGTAGTCCTCCTCCCATCTTGTTTACATGTCATTGTTCCTTCCTTTTATCCTTGAGGACAAAGATAAACCTGTGAAATTGCTCTTGGATTCCTTCAACTGACCATGAGGCACTTCAATGTGCGTGACTGTCTGGGCCTCACCATCTGACATTGTAATAGCTGGGGCCTGTTTGCAAAGGACTCACATAAATACATCTTGGCCATACATGAAAGAACACTTGTCACCTTCCTCAAGCAACTCATGTTTAGACTCCATTTACCTTATGAGATGTTAACAAAACGTCCACCCCAGGGCATCATGCCCTGGAAAATATAGAAAATATAGTATATTTTACACATAATTACATCAAATTTGGTCAAATTTACTATCAGTGGTTCCTTTAAAAAAATTGGGTGGATTCCACCTCTGCTTCCACCATGATAGATATCATTAGGGCTGGGCAATATGGCAAATAAATTATCATGATATCTCTATATTTTTTCATTCAATAACGATAATTATCACGATATTAATCAAATCATGTCTAAAAGGTGCATGCATGTCTGCTTCAAACTCAAGAATGCCTGAACAAACCGTGGTTAGAGTGTTGGGCCAGTAGCCAAAAGCTGACAAGGTAAAAAATCTTGTCTTTCTACTCCTGAACAAGGCAGTTAACCCACTGTTCCCCGATAGGCCTTCATTGTAAATAAGTTGTTCTTAGCTGACTTGCCTAGTTAAATAAAGGTTACATTTTTTTATTTTATTATGTGAGCTACACACAAAATTATACTTGAAGGAAAATTGTTCCATGTTTGCGGCCTGGAAGCACGTACCTGGGGTCAATTAAATTGATAAGCCTCTTGAAACCTTCCCTTTCGGCTGCTAATTGGTAGCATGTCCTTAGCAATGCAATGCATACTAGCATTTGTGATGTCTTTGTTTTTTGCCACTGTTTTCGCCTACATGACACATTTTTCAGGGTTAATAGTGGTTACTCCATCACTCGAGGTGCTAAGGGGTTTTTAGTGGGCGTATACCTCTCCACGTGCATATTGTCACTTCTCTGCACGTTCCTGCTGCGTCACAGAGGTGAAATGGACTGTTGTACCTAATTATTCTATATCGACATTATCGAAAATTAATCTAACCGTTTTATATCGTTATTGAGTGAAGTAATTACCTCGACAATTACTGATATTGATTTATTGCCCAGCCCTAGATTACCAGTCACCCTCAAAAGACAATATCCCATTAAAACCTTGTTAAATAGCCTTTTATATCGTTTTTCTCTTTATTAGCATCCTCTGATTAATGTATGCATTAACTCAATCTTGGTTACACCACTGATATTAACAAGTTATAGATGATCATTCTATCTCTGGAGATAGGTGGGGACGTGCTAAATAACTTACAAGCGTAGATAAATCTGGACATTCATAAATTGGGCCAAAGTCAACATTATCCGGCCATATGACAATGGATAACATATTTTATAAAGTAATATAACTGTATGTAACTGCTTCCCGGGTAATATAATAATAGATTATGGTGAGTAACTATTTGATCTTTTTGATAAGGAAATACTTTTTTTGTGGGGGGGGGGGGGGGTCTCGAGTGACAACTACCCAGGTTAAGTGCAACAGACATTGTGACTGAGACACGGTGGCTGTGGTAAGACATTAGTGAAGGTGTGAAGCTGTCTACAAATGGATAATGTAGTGGTTGACACAGCTGGAAAGAGCCTTATACACTTTTAGAAAAAAGGGTATTAACTATAACTAAAAATGATTATTCGGCTGTCCCCATATGAGAACCCTTTGGGTAACCCTTTTTGGTTCTAGGTAGAAGCTTTTTGGTTCTAGGTAGAAGCTTTTTGGTTCTAGATAGAGCCTTTTTGGTTCTAGATAGAGCCTTTTTGGTTCTAGATAGAGCCTTTTTGGTTCCAGGTAGAAGCTTTTTGGGTTTCATGCGAAACTGTTTTCACAAGAGGGTTCTATGTGGAACCAAAAATGGGTTCTCCTATGAGGACTGCCGAAGAACCCTTTTGGAACCCTTTTTTCTAAGAGTGTACCTCCTTCAAAACGTGTGTGCAGGCGGCAAGTGCTCTGTTTCGTCTTAAGTAAACCATAAAGGCCATTTTGACAACTTCACACCTTGCACCTAGCACATACCAGTCTGTGTCCCTCAACGATTTGTTACGGGTCCCATTCCCAGCTGTCGTGTGTGGAGGGCATTTGAGTCTTGCTTAGTACACTTGAACAAATGTTCACTTACACTTATGGAAGGGGGTAAAGGGATTGTCCACCCAAATTAGGTTTCCTTAACTGGTAAGTGGTGATTGGACGAGGTAAAACCATGCTTTGGTTTTGTTTAACTAGCCATTGTCTCAAAATGCTTTTCTGGACCAAAATGCAAGTAAATATTAGGAAACCAATATGTACATTTGTAATTTGGGTGAACTATCCCTTTTTGGGGTTATTCGAGCCTTGCTTGATGTACTTGAACACATGGACTCACCTTAAACTATTCTCCTGTCATCCATTGTCTTCATAGAATGACAACTGGCAGAGATCTCTTTCCTAACCAAGGCACGTGGGATCCCTGACAGAGGGTGAGTGAAAAAGGAGAGGATGTGTAGTTGGCTAGCGTAGTGATGCAGGAGTAGCCTCCAATCCACACCAGGGTGCTGTGTGGGCTCTTAAAATGAGTTCCAACAAGATAATGTATTGGTTAAGCATTTTTATCTCACTGAGACTTTCACCAGATTGAAAAACAAACAGAATTTATTGAGGTACTATTCAGCATGCACTTGCTTTCCAGAAGCATAGATTATTCCTCAGTTATCATATGAAGATACTTTTGGCCATGTAGTGTATGTGGACACCTGCTCGTCGAGCATCTCATTCCAAAATCATGGCCATTAATATGGAGTTGGTCCCCCCTTTGCTGCTATAACAGCCTCAACTCTTCTGGGAAGGTTCTCGACTAGATGTTGTAACATTGCTGTGGGGACATGCTTCCATTCAGCCACGAGCATTAGTGAGGCAGTGCACTGATGTTGGCCGATTAGGCCTGGCTTGCAGATGGTGTTCCAATTCATCCCAAAGGTGTTTGATTGGGTTGGCGTCAGGGCTCTGGGCAGGCCAGTCAAGTTCTTCCACACCGATCTTGACAAAGCATTTCTGTATGGACCTCGCTTCCTGCACAGGGCCATTGTCATGCTGAAACAGGAAAGGGCCTTCCCCAAACTGTTGCCACAAATTTGGAAGCACAGAATCGTCTAAAATGTATACTGTAGAGTTCAGATTTCCCTTCACTGGAGCTAAGGGGCTTTGCCCGAACCATGAAAACATCCCCAGACCATTATTCCTCCTCCACCAAATGTTTCAGTTGGCACTATGCATTGGGGCAGGTAGCATTCTCCTGGCATCCGCCAAACCCAGATTCGTCCATCGGACGGCCAGATGGTGAAGCATGATTCATCACTCCACAGAACGTGTTTCCACTTCTCCAGAGTCCAATGGCGGCTAGCTTTACACCACTACCACCGACGCTTGGCATTGGGCATGGTGATCTTAAGCTTGTGTGCGGCTGCTCGGCCATGGAAACCTATTTCATTAAGTTCCTGACTAACAGTTCTTGTGCTGACGTTGCTTCCAGAAACAGTTTGGAACTCGGTAGTGAGTGTTGCAACCGAGAACGGACAATATTTTACACGCTTCAGCACTCTGCGGTCCCGTTCTGTGAGCTTGTGTGGCCTACCACGTCGCGGCTGAGCCGTTGTTGCTCCTAGACGTTTCCACTTCACAATAATCACACTTACAGTTGACTGGAGCAGTTCTAGCAGGGCAGAAATTTGACGAACTGACTTGCTGGAAAGGTGGCATCCTATGACGGTGCCATGATGAAAGCACTGAGCTCTTCAGTAAGGCCATTCTGCCAATGTTTGTCTGTGGAGATTGCATGGCTGTGTGCTCAATTTTGTCACTGACTAAAATACAGTAGAATAGAATACCGTTTTTACATATGAGATGAGTAAAGTAGTATGTAAACAGTATATTAACATTATTAAAGTGACTCGTGTTCCATTATTAAAGTGAACAGGGATTCCAAGTCTATGTATATAGGGCAGCAGCCTTTAAGGTGCAGGGTTGCGTAACCGGGTGGTAACCGGCTAGTGATGGCTATTTAACAGTCGTATGGCCTTGAGACAGAAGCTGGTTTTCAATCTCTTGGTCCCAGCTTTGATGCACCTGTACTGACCTCGACTTCTGGATGGGAGCAGGGTGAACAGGCCGTGGCTCGGGTGGTTGATGTCCTTGATGATCTTTTTGGCCATCCTGTGACATCGGGTGCTGTAGGTGTCCTGGAGGGCAGGTAGTTTGCCCCGGGTGATAAGTTGGGCAGACCGCACCACCCTCTGGAGAGCCCTGCGGTTGTGGGCAGTGCAGTTGCTGTACCAGGCGGTGATACAGCCTGACAGGATGCTCTCAATTATGCATCTGTAAAAGTTTGAGAGTTTTAGGGGCCAAGCCAAATTTCTTCAGCCTCCTAAAGGTTGAAGAGGCGGTATTGCGCCTTCTTCATCACACTGTCTGTGTGGGTGAACCATTTCAGATCGGCAGTGATGTGTACGCTGAGGAACTTGAAGCATTGCACCTTCTCCACTGCGGTCCTGTCGATGTGGATAGGGGCGTGCTCCCTCTGCTGTTTCCTGAAGTCCGCGATCAGCTCCTTTGTTTTGTTGAGTGTCAGGTTATTTTCCTGGCACCACTCTCCCAGGGCCCTGACCTCATCCATGTAGGCTGTCTTGTCATTGTTGGTAATCAGGCCTACTAGTGTTGTGTCATCTGCAAACTTAATGATTGAGTTGAAGGTGTGCCTGGTCACGCAGTCATGGATGAACAGGAAGGGGCTGAGCACACACCCTTGTGGGGCCCCTGTGTTGAGGATTAGCAAAGTGGAGGTGTTGTTGCCTACCTTCAACACCTGGGGTGGCCCGTCAGGAAGTCTAGGACCCAGTTGCACAGAGCGGGGTTCAGACCAGGGCCAAGAGCTTAACGATGAGCTTGGAGGGTACAGTACTATGATGTTGAATGCTGAGCTATAGTCAAAGAACAGCATTCTTACATAGGTATTCCTCATCCAGATATTCTTAGGTAGAGGAATTACTTTTGCTTCCATCCAGGCCTGGGGACACACACTTTCTAGTAGGCTTAAATTGAAAATATTGCAAATAGGAGTGGCAATATAGTACGCTATTATCCTCAGTAATTTTCCATCCAAGTTGGCTTGTCATTGATGACAACAATCATTTGTTCACCTCTTCCACACTCACTTTACGGAATTCAAAATTACAATGTCTTTCATAATTTGGTCAGATATACTTGGATGTGTAGTGTCAGCGTTTGTTGCTGGCATGTCATGCTTAAGTTTGCGAATCTTGCCATTGAAAAAAATCATTAAAGAAGTTGGCAATATCAGTCGGTTTTGTGATGAATGAGCCATCTGATGGTGGTATATAGCAGCTTCCTACAAGAATGGGCATTAGGTGAGGCAGATGAACCTGTAGCCATATTACTTCAACAGTATTTAACATGAGATCCTCTCTAATCTTTACAGGGATGTGGTTCTGAATATAAACAGCAACACCTCCACCATTGGCATTTCTGTCTTTTCCGTAGATGTTATAACCTTGTATTGCTACCACTGTATCATCAAAGGTATTGTCTAGGTGAGTTTCAGAGATAGTCAGAATATGAATGTCATATGTTACTAGCAAATTATTGATTTCATGAACCTTGTTTCTTAAGCTACATATGTTAACGTGGGCTATTTTGGGCACTTTTCTTCTAGGATGCTTACTTGTTTTCATTGCTTTACTGGGAAGCTTAGCAGAGGTAGATATGTTCATGTTATTTATGTTAGTGCAGGGTAAGCTACACACAGTGGACTTCCTACTAGGGCACACCGCCTCAGTGCTAACAGTATGAATCTGGTTCATAGGCACATGATTACTGCATACAATATCTGTAGGATCAGCAGAGGCATTCAGGGCAGTTAGAGGGACATAAATTAGTCTACTTACATTTAGTTTACCAATGCCCCTAGTATAATGTATATTTGCTAAAGCTTTATGACCACTCAGTATCACAATGGTAGAGATTAACTGAGCTGGGCTTGGGTCATTGATAAGTCATTGTCTCCACGCAGCCTTATAATGCTGTGAAAGGATCCAGGAACCTAAATGATTTGGGTGTATTCCATCCTCCTTATAAAACGTGTTTTATTTCTAAAAGGTAGACGTTTTCAACAAAAGTTACACCCATTGAGCTGCAATAATCACATAGCCAGTTGTGAAGAGAGAGAATCCTGCTAAAGCGTTCAATGCCACGATTCAGAGAAGGCTCAGGGGAGCATCGCTGGGGAGTTTCTCCCATTATTTTCTGCAAATTCTCTCAGGCTCTGTCAGGTTGGATGGGAGTGTCGCTGCACAGCTATTTTCAGGTCTCTCCAGAAATGTTTGTTGAAGTCGGGCTCTGGCTGGGCCACTCGAGGACATTCAGAGACTTGTCCTGAAGCCACTCCTGCGTTGTCTTGGCTGTGTGCTTTGGGTCATTGTCCTGTTGGAAGATTAACCTTCTAGTCCGGTCTGAGGTCCTGAGCACACTGAAAAACATCCCCACAGCAGGATGCTGTCACCCCTATGCTTCATCGTAGGGATGGTGCCAGGTTTTTTCCAGGTGTGACGCTTAGCATTTGGGACAAAGAGTTCAATCTTGGTTTCATCAGACCAGAGAATATTGTTTCTCATGGTCAGAGTCCTTTAGGTGTCTTTTGGCAAACTCCAAGCGAGCTGTCATGTGCCTTTTACTGAGGAGTGGCTTCCGTCTGGCCACTCTACCATAAAGGCCTGATTGGTGGAGTTCTACAGAGATGGTTGTCTTTCTGGAAGATTCTCCCATCTTCACAGAGGAACTCTGGAGCTCGGTCAGAGTCACCTCCCTGACCAAGGACTTTCTCCCCCGATTGCTCACTTCTTCCATTTAAGAATATTTTGGGACCTTAAATGCTGCAAAAATGTTTTGGTACCCTTCCCCAGATCTGTGCTTCGACACCATCCTGTATTGGAGCTCTATCTCAATTTTGAGTCTCTTAGCAAAGGGTCTGAATACTTATGTAAATAATATTTCTGTTTTTATGTTTAATAGATTTGCAAACATTTCTAAAAACCTATTTTCACATTGTCATTATGGTGTACTGTGTGTAGATTGATGATCATTATTTTTTAAATTAATTTTAGAATAAGGCTGTAATGTAACAAAATGTGGGAAAAGGGAAGGGGTCTGAATACTTTCCAAATACACTTCTAATTGAGCTGTTCTTGTATATTAATGTTCTGTATTATGTCATGTTTTGTGTGGACCCCAGGAAGAGTAGATGCTGCTTTTGCAGCTGCTAATTGGGATCCTAATAAAATACCAAATATGTCTGGAGAAAACCAGGCACCACTCATCACCCGTCTAACACCACACGTACCGTGAAGCATGGTGGTGGCAGCATCATGCAATGGGGATTCTTTTCAGCAGCCGGGACTGAGAGATTGGTATGGATAAAGGGAACAATGAATGGAGCCAAATACAGGAAAATCCTTAATGAGAACCTGCTTCAGAGGTCAAACGACAGACTGGGGGGCGAAGATTTACGTTCCAACAGTCAAAGCAACGCCGAAATGGCTTCAGAACATGAAAGTCCTTGAGTGGCCCAGCCAAAGCCCAGACTTGAATTCCATTGACAATCTGTGGAAAGACTTGAAGATTGCTGTTTACCGCCGCTCCCCATCTAACTTAACAGAGATTGAGAAAATCTTTGATCCAGATGTGCAAAGCTTATACAGACATAACAAAGAGGTGTCAAAGCTGTAAATGCCGCAAAAAGGTGCTTCTTCAAAGTATTGACTCAAGGGTGATAGTTCTATTTTTCATTTTCAATACATTTGCAAACATTTCTAAAAACATGTTTTCACTTAGTCATTATGAGGTATTCTGTGTAGATGGGTGAGAAGAAACAAAATATTGAATCCATTTTGAGTTCAGGCTGTAACACAACAAAATGTGAAATAAGTCAAAAGGGTGTGAATACTTTCTGAAGGCCCTGTGTACATCAAAGTAATATACTTCCTAAAAATACTATTTAAAATTGAATTAAAATATCTTAATTTATTTTGCCTTTAGGTAGAATAAAGTGTAAACTATATTGTGTTTTAATCCTACAGAATAAAGATACTTGAAGCATAATATAATAGCTTGCTGCTATGGTGTCTACTGCTTAATGTACGTTAGATCCAAGTCATGTTTATAATTTCACCCAGGTTGAACTAATACACTATTACCAGATTGCCCAAACATGGTTAGTTGGATTCATAGGGAATGAGTGGGTATCATGGTCTGTGTCTCAAAGACTGAGAGAAAAAAGCCTTGATTTTACAGGCTTTTACTTCAATATTTATGTTTTATCTCTTGTGTGTTTTTATTTCAATATACAACATAGTGTATGTTATCAGTTGAAGACATTCAGTTGTACAACTGGCTGGGTATCCCCCTTTCCCTATCTTAATGCTTACACAATGCATTAGTTCTCACAATTGACCAGTAGGGGGATTAGAAGCCAGTAAAGAGGTGGGTAATGGTACAGCTTATTTTCTACCTTCCCCAAGTGGACAACATTGGAAGTACCTAGGAGGTCACACACAGTTTTCACCCTTACTGTAGGCAGGGGCAAACAAGACATGGAAAGGGGGATACCTAGTCAGTTGTCCAACTGAATGTAATTCAACTGAAATGTGTCTTCCGCATTTAACCCAACCCCTCTGAATCAGAGAGGTGCGGGGGGCTGCCATAATCGACAATCCACGTCTTCGGGACCCGGGGGAACAGTGGGTTTAATGCCTTGCTCAGGGGCGGAACGACAGATTACCTTGTCAGCTCGGAAGTGTTTTCTTTTTAAAAATGTAATTTTGAATTACAGGTAAATATAATATTTTACTCCTTAGTGGGAAATGGAGGTTCCTGTATTTACCATCTGCAATAATTTTTGGTTGATCAGTACAGTAATGTAATTAATTCCAAATATTAATAAAGCAGAGAACTGTTTCAGTAGCCTACATGTCTCATTAATATGTGTGCATTGATGTGACCCACAAAATGAAAACATGCATGGTGTCTTTATACAGTAAGATATGTAGCCATGACCTCTTGCTTAGGTTAGTTGTCCATCATTTATAATTATAAACCTCCCATTGACATTGACACGCCTAAAACAGTTGGTCTTTATGTTGTAACAGACGTCATGTGTTTGAAAGGGTAGCAGGGCTCTTCCGAGACACTTGTTCCATGCTTTGACACTCCCTCCAGTGTTATGGCAAGGTACAGCAATATGGCAAGACAAAAATTATTTTTATTTTACTAAGCAAGTGACGGCCTTCACTGGCCAACGTTGGGCCAATTGTGCGCCGCCCTATGGGACTCCCAATCACGGCAGGTTGTGATACAGCCTGGAATTTAACCAGGGTGTCTGTTGTGACGCCTCAAGCACTGAGATGCAGTGCCTTAGACCACTGCGCCACACGGGAGAATTCACCTTGATATTTCTGCAGTGACGCATGGGGTGAAGTAGCCCAGGTTTGGGCTAATTATACACAGTGGTAATAATTACATTGAAGTAAATCCCTTGCAAGTAGAACTTGTGTTTTGCATGCAGCAAAGCAAGCACAACTTCAAAGGATCAATGCAAATAGGAGACGTGTCCACACACACACGACTGTCAAAATATGCTTTTGAAATTGACAGAATTCCCCAGCCCCAACTGGTGGCGGAGCTGCAGGTTTTAACGAATGATCCTTTAGGATCGTTTAAAGAGCAAGTTAAGATTCAGCTGCGTCCTAGTACTGAATCAAAGCATTTTCAATTGAACTGCTTTTGATTATTGGCAGAAAAAATAACCGTTTCTACATTTACATTTATGTTATAAAATCTGAGAGAAAAAAAATGTCATCTGATGTCAGAATCCTAAAATAGTCAAAACAATTGAATATAGATAAGGGCACCTTACCTCCAGCGGCTAACGAGAGCAGCCTAGCTTGTTCTGAGTAGCCTACTTGCTGTGGAGAAGTATTTTTATTTGCTGTAGAGGAGCCTGCTAATTATAGGACCTGATGCACGTCACGTCTGCAAGTGAAGACAATAATCAAACACTCCCATGAAAGTCCACAATTCCTCATAATATGATAAATACACACAGAACCTGCTACAATGTTATTTGTTTAACATTATGTTAAGACTTTTCAAAATGCCGGTTATTCATTAGAAATCTGTGCTAGATAATATCCTGATGTATCAATGCAGTTTTGTGCCGTTTCACTCATTTCAACATTAAACTTAAGTTATAAAAAAATATATTCAAAGAATTGTATTCATGTATTTATTTCCAGATCAGATTTATCCTTGTCTGACCAAGTAGAGAGATGTTATTGTGAGTGGACACACTACAGATATTACAGTATACCCTCTTAACATGTTGAGGATGTATCTGTCGCAAAGATTGTGTAACGTAAATAAATAACATGTCCAAAATGCTTTATTGTTGCGAGTAGTTTAGGCTTATATTGTTTGCGCTTGTCCAATTCATTGAAGGTTATTAAGAAGATATGATTAGCGAACTCATTAGGGAAGGTATTTTGTAATTAATGTGGCTAGATTTCGTTAGCTGAGGAATGCAGAAATCCAACATGTCCTGAACAATCCTTTCCTTCTTAATCACGATGTGTTGACAGATACTGTGCTCAGAGCTGTGGCCTCTCTTTATAAAGACCGGTGACACTTTTAGTGCTGATATCTCAGGAATCCCACTGCCTCAGTTATTGCAGTTGAGTGACTTTGATTTTTATTCATTATTGCTTAACAGTTTACAGAAAAACTGATGAAATGCAGAATTTACATTAATAAAAAAATTGCATAGAAAATAGTGTGTGTAAGCCAAAGGTGGGATGTTAAAGAATAATGAGACGTAGGCCTAGCTGTTGCTGTCTCACAAAGTTGATGTGTAACCTTAGCCGGAACGTTCCACAATCTTTATAGAGGGTGCCAATAATTTTGTACCTGACTATGTGTAGGAGGTGTCTTTAATAATGGGGATGTAGCTGTTGCTGTCTCTCAACTTGATGGTTTGTGAGGCGTAACCTTAACTCTGTCGTATTTACACCACATTGTTTCCCTTCCTTTGTCCTTCAGTACAAATATAACCCAGTGAAATTCCTGACCAGAGTGCCTTTCTCTGATTGAGGTGGACAGTGTGTGAAGTACATTGATATCTGATCTAGATTAGGTGCTATAAGTGTTTTATCAGAGATTAATCCTACCACATGCCTGATTGTCCAGGTCATGGAAATTAAACTCTTGTTGAGAAGCATTCACTACAAGTGAAGGGATTTGGGGGAATGACAAGTAGCTGAGAATGTCGATGCTGATCTTCAATTAATTTGGGGGTAATAGGTCGATTTCAATAACATACCACAGTGAGGTGTAGAGCGTTTGATTTGCCTGCTCAAAATGTTTAGAATGACAGGAAATTAGCTTTTAAAATGGAAAAATATTCTCTCAGCTTCATGTCAAAATGTGTAGCATAGCAGGGGGGGGGCTTGCTCGAACCTTTGGGGGGGCTCGTGAAACGCCACGGTCTCTGATGACTAAATTACGGTAGATAACGTTAGCTAGCATTTACATTTACGAAAAACATAACATTACATACATAGCTACCGGTAGGAAACGTTCAAAGACACAGCTCACAGTGAGTGAATATATATTTTTTGTGCATAATTTTAATTCCTTACTGTTATCTCTGCAGACCATGACTAACGTCAGATAATTTACAACGTCTTGAGTGGCACCTTTCGAAACCCCCATTTCTCATTGGTTCCTTTCGAAACCCCCATTTCTCATTGGTTCCTTTCGAAACCCCCATTTCTTATTGGTTCATTTTGAAACCCCCACTTTTCCTGAGAGATGTTTGATCTGGACCCCAATCTGTGTTAAAGAGACCTACATCTCCGCTAAAACCGTTGACACCTGCGTGCCGTTTTCAAGGGATTGTTAAATGTTAACTATTTGGTTGTAATATAACCTCTTGAAGCGCATTGTCAGACCTACACTATTCAGTTTATTCCATGCAAAAAATTATTGCGCACATTGAGCTCTATCAGAGTTATACAGCAAGTAACTGCATGCTATTCGTGATGAGTAAACATCAATGATCATGTAATTTCAGATACGGATATCTCTCAATATTGGCCATCATTAATTGGATATTTGAGTGAAATAAAAAGTGAACTATACTTGACAACTATGAGTGATTTTGCTAAATGTCCCATCTTTTTTTAATCTCTGCCTGTCAAGCAGCAGAAGGGTATTTGCAGTGGTAACGTTAGTTGTACAGTTGTACAGTTGGCAAATAGTGGTAAGTGGACCTTATGTAGGCCTACCTAGCTAAATTAGCTCAAATGTTCCCCTTTTCAACATTGGGTTTAATTACGATTGCTGCTGACAGACATGATATAAGGCTACATTGTTTGATGGATCACATCAAATTGTCTAGCTATCTAAAATATCACGGCAGTATGGCTAGTTAACAAGCCAACTTTCAGGGGATAAACTTGCCATCTATAGTGGTGATGACAGTAGTCAGACAATTTTACCAGGACTAGGATTTGCCGATGTCAAGCTATTTCCCAAATCCTATAATCTCGGATGAAGCAAACAAAATTATGTTGTTTGCTTAGCTTCACGTATCTGAAATTACATGATCATTAATGTTAACTGATCATGAATAGCATATAGCTATTTGTTGTATAACTCTGATGATGGAGATACATTTGCGTAATTCTTTTGCATGGAATAATCGGAAAATAGATGATATTATAACCAAATAGTTCTAACATTTATTTAACAATCCCTTGAAAACGGCCAACCTGGTCTCAGAGCATTTCGCATTATTCTGTACGTAAATCTGAGACACTCAATTTAGTATGATATGTTGTGTTTGGCATGGTTACATACAGTGGCGATTTTAGCATGTACATCTTGGTGAGGCAAAAATATATAATTATGTGGGATGCATGCCCTCAAAGCCACTACACAACACTAAACAATACATTAATTGCACTATAACTGTGACAAATGGTGCCCACAAACTGTTAGGACCTAGATAAAGCTGTCCCAACAGCAGTCCATAAGGGGACGACAAGCAGATAAGAGGCAATCCAGAATTTCGATTAAGACATTAATGAGCGAGCTAGGACGGACATAGTTAATATAATTATTTGTTCAGCACTTTTGAAATGTACAGCAACAGAATTCAGAACATGAGCCGTTCTTACATTATTCTCCCTGAACACCAAGTCAGAACCGTATGATAAATAAAGGAGGCATATAAGCAGACAATGAAAGCTCTTACAATATTCAATGATTACATTTATCAAAAACAGGTTATAGGCTACATGTGCACCACCAAGTCAGAACAGTAGGCGAAATTAAGAAGTGAAAGTAGACCAAATGATTAGGGAGAGGCACATGGGCTACTAACAGCTTACTACACAGCATAACTTAGTATTACTTTCTTAGCTACAGTATACATTTCTCCCTGGAATATTACGTTGTTTATGCAGCAGCGTACAATACATTTTGGGACATAAGAATTTGAACATAAAGTAATTGGCTCAGTAGAACAGAATAAATATTTTAGCATAAGTATAATACAGGAAGGCACATTTTATATTTACACATGTATCAGGGAAGGGGTGATTGGGGGGCAAGTGTTTAAGTTGTGCAGTATTAGCAATAGTAAATAATAGTCTGGTAGCAGCAGTTGTGATGTGTGTCTCTGATGGCTTGTAGATAGAAACTGTCTCTAAGCCTGTTGGTGTCAGACCTCCAGCTTCAATACCATCTGCCAAACAGTAAGGGAGTATGAACAGCTCATGGCTGGGGTGTGTGGGACTCCCTGGATGGGAGCACGGTCCCGGTGATGTACTGGGCCGTCTTCACCACCCGCTGGAGAGCCTTTCAGTCGTGGACAGAGCAATTCCTGTACCAGGCCGTGATGCAAATGGTCAGTACGCTGTTGATGGTGCCTATAGTATTTGGAGTAGACCCCGAATGGCATGCTACATTTCTTCAGCCGCCTGAGGAAGTAGAGGCGTTGTTGCGCCCTCTTGACAAGAGGGGTGGTGTTGTTGGTCCATGTTAAGTCACCGGTGATGTGGACGCCGATTAACTTAAAACTGCTGACTCTGCTGCAATCCCGTTTATGTGGAACGGGCTGTTCCCTCTACTTCCTCAAGACAACAATCAACTCCTTTGTTTTGCTGACTTTGAGGGAGAAGTTGTTGTCCTGGCTACACAATGCCAGTTCACTTGCCTCTTCCTTAAAGGTTGACTCGTTGTTGTTGATTATCAGGCCTACAACCGTTTATGTCGTCAGCAAACTTGATGGAGTTGGTGTGGTGCAAATCCACACAGTGGTGGGTGAACAGGGAGTACAGCAGAGGGCTGAGGACACACCCCTGGGGGGACCCCTGCGTTAAGAGTCATTGTGGAGGAGGTGTTGTTGCCAATCCGCACAGCCTGTGGTCTGCCCGTCAGGAAGTCCAGGATCCAGTTGCAGAGGGTAGTGTTCGGACACAAAGCTTTTGAGCTTGGAGGGTACAACAGTGTTGAATGCTGAACTATATTTACTCTTTTGAGAGTTTTCCTTACGTCAACCCTGGGAGAGTGAAAACACCTAGTCGTCCAGAGCAGCGAGAGTCTTCCTTAATGGCTCGGTATTGTCTGGTCATCCAGAGCAGCGAGAGTCTTCCTGGATGGCTCGGTATTGTCTGGTCGTCCAGAGCAGCGAGAGTCTTCCTGGATGGCTCGGTATTGTCTGGTCGTCCAGAGCAGCGAGAGTCTTCCTGGATGGCTCGGTAGTCCATGATAGCTTGTAGTCCATGATAGCCTGTAGTCCATGTTAGCCTGTAGTCCATGATAGCCTGTAGTCCATGATAGCTTGTAGCCTATTATAGCTTGTAGTCCATGATAGCCTGTAGTCCATGATAGCCTGTTGTCCATGATAGCCTGTAGTCCATGATAGCCTGTAGTCTATGATAGCCTGTAGTCCTTGATAGCCTGTAGTCCATGATAGCCTGTAGTCCATGATAGCCTGTAGTCCATGATAGCCTGTAGTCCATGATAGCCTGTAGTCCTTGATAGCCTGTAGTCCTTGATAGCCTGTAGTCCTTGATAGCCTGTAGTACATGATAGCCTGTAGTCCATGATAGCCTGTAGTCCATGATAGCCTGTAGTCCTTGATAGCCTGTAGTCCATGATAGCCTGTAGTCCATGATAGCCTGTAGTCCATGATAGCCTGTAGTCCTTGCCACATGCGTTGCGAGTCTGAGTTGTCAAACATCGATTCAAGTTTGAGATTGTATAATTTTTTTGCCCTAATGGATTTGCAGCGCTCGTACCAATCTTTATCAGAAACACTTTGAAACATCTCTACGTTGTTATCTGGGGGGGAAGATATGCGTAACAAAAAGTAAATGATACAATCTTAAAACCAATATCCAAGATCAATAGGATGATCTGTTAGCTTCCTGACAACAAGACCCTCTTCATCCATCAACACAGACAAGACAGACAACAACCCATTGTTTACTTAACATTTTATTTTTTGTTTCAATCAGGTTATTAGAGTTATTAACATAATTACATTGCTGTTATTGCTTAATAGATCATCTTAAGGAGCCAGCAATGTCTAACAACATATTACTGTCGTCAAGTTACTCATAGTTATTATCATCATCAATAATATCCATATTATTATTAGATTTGTTTAGTGCATTTTAAAGAAACTACCAAAGACCTGCAGTGGGAGGTGTCTCTTTTCCCCTTCCTAACTTCAAACCCCATTCAGTCCCCCCCCCCCCCCCCCCCCTCCCAAATAAGACATACAGGACCAAATCCTTGCGACAAGGTGCCTGTTATACACATCACCATCACTCTATTATAGTGAGTTCCTGTATTCTAAACGGAGAAATACATAGCCCAGGTCTGGAAACAGCCCTTAGACCTTACCCCCTAGCCTAGGGCCAAGATGCTTGTGGAGATCTGAGAGGATCAGAAAGGTATAAGCAATATCGTAATAGCTTCACCATGCCGCATGATAAGCTGGATGGATTGTTGTACCTAGCCAATCCTTTCAGATCAGTGCCTAAGGGGTGGGGGCTTGGCCTGGTTTCTGGACGCGGCTATAATTCAATGCTGCAAACTGTTCACGGTATTTCCCCACAATAATATTTAGCGTAGAACTGATACAATATAGAAATGTGTGTCCATTTTCTACCATACATTTCTATCTATCAAAAGGTTTTCAGCTCTGAATGCACAGGCACGCTCCCTATGTCTTCAGTGAAGTCGAGTAAGACAGGTCTGACAGCCTAGACGATCAAGATGAATGACCCATAAACAGTACTGGCTCCAAGTCACATCTGGGAATTGAATTCATTTCGTTTTAGCACATCCAACCAAGTCCGAGGAACTACAGTACATTTAAATGTCACTTTCTCCATCTTTTGTTTTTCAACGGAAGGACTCTTGGGTTTGAGGAAGGAGCCTATTAGTATTTATTTAATGCAAGTTCAAAGTTTCACCAAACTACCCTCAAGTATAACGCTACTCATAAAGAATCTTCAATCAATATCATTTCCCCCAATGTCTTTAAGAGCAGTAGACAAAATTGCCCTCATCTTGTCTTAGTACGATGCTTTTCGACAATACAAAGTACCCTTTCAAAAACTTCCAGAAACAAAACTCCTACTGTTTTTTTTTTTAAATAAATAGATAACCTAGCATTCATAAAGTTAAAGAAACTACGTTGTAGGTATTTACAGGACCGTTTCCATAACATACCTGCCTCTACCTCCGTGAGCTGTGTGGGATGCCATACTCTGCCAGCTAATACACAAATCAAAAGGGCCTCTCTGATGGTGGCAGACGGGAGCATGGGCAGAACGCATCTGCTCCCTTTCCTGACACACAGGCCTTATGGGAAAGGTGAGGGGAGGTGTGGGTCCCTTCAACCACCCTCCTTCATTGACTCAGCACAACCATCTTCAGCAGACAGCTGACCCTCTTCTCCCTCGCCAGCTTCCTCTCCGCGACCTGCTGACACTCTGGGCTGGCGTTATGACATGCTAGGTCTCTGGGTTGGGGGTGGCCAGCAGGGGCACGTTGTCCCTCCTCCTCCGACCCAGCGAGGGGCGCCGGTACTGCTCCCCGTCGGCCAGCGTCTGGGGCAGCGGTTTCCTCTTGCTCTCGGGCAGCAGCAGGATGGAGAGCACGGCCAGCAGAGCCAGGGAGGAGTACACCACGTGGTGTAGGAAGTAGCCGTAGTGGTTGCGCAGGTCCATGAGCGGCGAGGTGAGCCGACCCACACAGCCCAGGGCCAACACCGTGCCCACGCCAATGCCCCTGGACGAGAGGGAAAAGTTCAAAGGTTAGTGATCTCCAAGAGGAAAGACGAGGATCAAGCCAAAAATGACATCCATTAATATGAATATTAGGCCTAAATAATACATCTAATACACGGAAACAAGCCTAGATGGGGAAGACTCGTGTGACAGTCTATGAGTTGCTGGTCCTTACCTGATGATGGTGGGCATGATCTCTGCTGTGAAGAGGACACAGAGAGAGGCAGCCGCCTGGGAGGAGAAGAGACCCATCACTGAGAACACGGTGATGGCCGCCTCACTTAGATCTGAGAGAAGGATAGGAGGGAGAGTTAACTTAGAACTGAGAGTTAATTTAGGACTGAACTCCACAGACTGACTGTCTGGCGATTACATCTGAAACTGAGACACGACTTTGACATTACTGCCACGGCAGTGTCCTTCATGAACTGGTATACCACCATTCAGCCACAAGGTGGTGCCATGCAAAAATAACCTGTGCTTCCTGTATTCAATGTCAATTGAGAAAATGATGGAGTCGTAACTACTTCATGACATGTGGTCTCCTATGAACTGAATTACATTTACCCTCTATGTATTCCAGGTGAGGACTATCTATGTGTACCTAACTATGTGTATTCCAGGTGAGGAGTAGGTAGAATTTGGCCCCTAACTATGTGTGTTCCAGGTGAGTAGGTAGAATTTGGCCCCTAACTATGTGTGTTCAAGGTGAGTAGGTAGAATTTGGCCCCTAACTATGTGTATTCCAGGTGAGGAGTAGGTAGAATTTGGCCCATACATTTTTGTATCCCAGGTGAGGGGTAGGTAGAATTTGGCCCTTAAGCACTGACACGGGATTATATGTTTTAGTGGATGAAAACATATCTGATCCTATATCAGTGGTTAAGGGACTATTTCTACAAAGCATTATGCCAATCCGTATTTGAAACAATAACAAAGTGGCCACCCCATCTCTGTTTTGGTAAAAAGCTGAGGGATAAGCCTGGATAAATGTAAACACTCAAATGCATAGACAGAGCTATGAATGCAAGGACTGACCATCAATGACATCAACATTATAGTTGTAACCATGTTTTAAGGTTATACAGTGATTGTTTACAAACTTTGAAGTAAAACAAGCTTATATTTTGGTTTCTGATGGGGTATAACAGTTGAACTAAGCTCATGAGGCATTTTAGTTATATTCTTCAAGATTCAATGGGTATAAATCATTAATTTACAAGTCCAAAAATGGGTGTAGTAACTAAGGATTCTACCTTGAACGCCAACTTACACTCCATCAGTCCGAGGAGAATCAGAGATGCCAGCCCTGTCATCGTCATGGCGAGGAGCAGGATACCACGTCGACCACACCTGTTCACGGTTGCCCATAACAACAGCCAGGCCCCTCCTCCCGCACAGACAGAGAGTAGATAGGTCCAATAGAAGCTGGGGGCAGTGCCTCTGACATCACCGCGGAACGAGCTGTAACAGTGACTAATGCCATGGGAAATGAACCTGACAGACAACAGGAGAAGATGGAGAGGGAGAATCATGGTCTGATTGGCAACTACTGTATGAATCCTATGGGTGCCAACCTGTAAAATGTTGATAGAAGCAAGGCCAAACCTTTACATGACACTATATGTAGCATACATACTACTATGATTGATTACCAAAATGTCGTTACATCTTATTAGTAAACGGTGTAGTTATTGTGTAGTTACACAAAGAAGTTAAACTTTCATGTACTGTATTTGTATTTATTAGGGGTCCCCATTAGTTCCTGCCAAGGCAGCAGCTACTCTTCCTGTGGTTTATTATGGATCCCCATTAGTTCCTGCCAAGGCAACAGCTACTCTTCCTGTGGTTTATTATGGATCCCCATTAGTTCCTGCCAAGGCAGCAGCTACTCTTCCTGGGGTTTATTATGGATCCCCATTAGTTCCTGCCAAGGCAGCAGCTACTCTTCCTGTGGTTTATTATGGATCCCCATTAGTTCCTGCCAAGGCAACAGCTACTCTTCCTGTGGTTTATTATGGATCCCCATTAGTTCCTGCCAAGGCAGCAGCTACTCTTCCTGTGGTTTATTATGGATCCCCATTAGTTCCTGCCAAGGCAACAGCTACTCTTCCTGTGGTTTATTATGGATCCCCATTAGTTCCTGCCAAGGCAGCAGCTACTCTTCCTGGGGTTTATTATGGATCCCCATTAGTTCCTGCCAAGGCAGCAGCTACTCTTCCTGTGGTTTATTATGGATCCCCATTAGTTCCTGCCAAGGCAACAGCTACTCTTCCTGTGGTTTATTATGGATCCCCATTAGTTCCTGCCAAGGCAGCAGCTACTCTTCCTGGGGTTTATTATGGATCCCCATTAGTTCCTGCCAAGGCAGCAGCTACTCTTCCTGTGGTTTATTATGGATCCCCATTAGTTCCTGCCAAGGCAACAGCTACTCTTCCTGGAGTCCAAACACATTAAGGCACTTACATTACATATAAAACAAAATATAGAACAGTACATCATATAACATTATTACACCACTGCATGTCTACTACTGGTAGACCTACTACTATTACTATGTGTGCAGCTAATTAAAGTCTGACATGTGAGGGCAAACTTCAAACAACACAGTTAGGTGACTTACGAGGTGAAGCCGAGCACACATATGTTTTTCCAGATGTTCCTGCTGTGTACGAGCTCTGGGAAGGACAGATGTGGGCGAGTAGAGGGAGATAGCTCGGAGTCCAGCTCTGAAATAATGACAAACACCACAAGTCACACTGGAGGCATGAGCAGAGAATTGTTTTTCTAATAAAAGTCATAAATCTCATGAAAAGACCCACACAAAAAAGACAAAATGGTTCCCACACACCTGTGAAGCTCTCGTCATCCCTCCCTCTATCTCTTCTTTCACTGAAGGAATTCAGATCAGCAGATCTCTCAGAGAGGAGGAGCCAGCGAGGAGACTCAGGAAATACTCCTGGAATACTGAAACAAAAACATGTTCATGTCATTTTCTCCTAGCTTCCTTCTAGGTTGAAGATAACAACGGTTAAGACAAGAGGGTTGTGATTAAGTCATAAGGCATGAGAATCCAGGGATTACCGTGTGATAACTCCTGATTAAGGGCTGTTCTTAGGAAGAATTTTAAATAATGGGACCAGCGATGCTAGTTAGCTTCCACATGGAATTATTAGGTTCTTCAACCTAGGATCCATCCCAAGCTATTCTCTCCCCTGGAACAGCAAAGTTCATATTTCATTTGCTCTGTGTTCAATTTACTATTTGCAATAAAAGGTCATGAGGAGTGTGGGAGGGACACTGCACCTTGAAGCCAAATGCTAATGTATTCTGACTTGAGTTAATGGCTAAAATCAATACAATGCCGGGATGCTCTCAGCAAGTCAGTTTGCATTTACTTCTTTAATGAAATGACTACCATATTCCCCTTCCCCTTGTCCATAAGTTACTATCCCGCAACACACACACACACACCCACACCCACACCCACACACTCACCCATAGGTGAGGAACAGAGAGAGTGGTGCAGCCCCAGTTCCAAGTAAGCCTCTCCAGGACTGGTAACCCAGAGCAAAACCCAGCAACAGCAGCTCCCCAGCAACTGTAGTTAGTCCTGCCACCATTGTGACTAACAGACGTAGTGAGGGGTCACAGAGTTCAAGACCTGTCAATCAAACACACAAGACAAAACAATGAATGATAACAAAAGATTGTCATCATGGCAGTAGACTTTTGATGCTTTTGTTAGAGCCTTTTGTACTATGGCTCTGTGTTTTGACCAATCATGTGACGTGCCTGGATTTGAACTTTTTTATTTTTTATTATCAAACTCCCTTTTTTCTCCATATGTCAGATGGTTCAGCACCATCCTCAGGAAATTGTTTTCATTTTTGGAGTTATTCTCATTTCTGGATAAGGCTTGAAATACAGAATAAAATTATGATATGTCACATGACTGCGCAATACACATGGCCCTAACTATGACACCAGTATCTGAGACTACTCCCGTGTGATGTAAAGGCCCTAACTATGACACCCGTATCTGAGACTACTCACGTGTGATGTAAAGCGTGAGGTAGACACCGGCGCTAGCAGCAGCCAGGCAAAAACGCATGACAATAAAGAATGGGGGAGCAGTAGAGACGCACACAAGCACGCCAAATACCACTGAGAGGGTCAGAGAGGTGAGTAGTGTCTTCAACCTGCCCAGTCTGAGGAAAACATAGAGAAGAGAAGATACAAAGCTCTGTTTTAGTAGTGCTTAAACACTGGCCGGTTTCATGGAAAGTAAATTCAGATATAGGCCTCTTAAAAACAGGTTTAAAACCCAAGTTAACAGTCCTGGTTTATTGAGTCCAAGAATAAAGAAAGTAAATAACCAGGGTCATTTCCATGTAAATACATAGTTATTTAGGGACATTTAGTCTAGAAATATATGTAAACAATGTTCATTCAAGCACATTTCTTGATTCAAGTGCAGCCCAGGCCTGAGTCTGGATTCAAGTGCAGCCCAGGCTTGAGTCTGGATTCAAGTACAGCCCAGACCTGAGTCTGAAACTGTCGTTGAAAGCTTAATTTGATGATCTTAATGAACTGAATCTTGTTGGCTAATTACATTTGCTTCATCTCACTTTAAACCCTTCGTATTTCTCAGCTCGTCTCACCTGTCAGCTGCAAAGCCCAGTCCCAGGCATCCTGTCAGAACGCCCAGGATGAAGGACACCTCTTCGACTGGGACCAGCCAGTACTGACCACACACCAAATCCCACTGGGAGAGGAGAGGAAAACAACGAGGTGGGAAACCAACAGAAGAATACAGAAAGGGAAGAAACAGTTAAACATTTTATGTTATGCACAATCACTCCATCAATAGGCCATTTTTCCAGATCATACAATTTTTTTTACATTTCAACCAAACTACAGTATATATAAAATGTGATTTCAATAATTTCCTTTCAGTGTTTGAAATGACTTGAGTGTGACTTTGTTATTACATCTCAAGAGCTCTGTATTTTCTACTGTTGAAAGCTAAGTGATTATAATTATCTACAGAGATAGCATCGTTTTTGGGCACAGTCAGGGAGCTGCTGCTAACAATACCTTATGTTACTGGAACCTATGCAGGGACGCATAAAAGCCTGTCAAATACTATCACTCATCCTCACTGGTCGGCATAGATGCACTGTATAGTAACCTCACACATGAAAGCATAGCGGATGAGGTGCTTGGTTTGGGAGAAAATAAAAAATGCCAAACCTGCACACAAACAAGTTCACAAACTGCCCAAACCGGTTATAAACCTGACTCGAAAGCATTATAATGCCTTTGGCCGAAACCTTTGCCTTGCATTTTCCCCCTCTTATAGTAAACGTCCTCATGTCAAAGGAGCATATAGGCTGCCATGGTGATACGAGACAGCTGAAAGGGGCATATAGGTTGCCATGGCGATACGAGACAGCTGCTTAAAGGTGCTTCGTTCAGTATTTCACTGAAGCCTTATTGAATAAAAGCGGTGCGCTGATCAGAGCTTTTCTGGCCTCCGTGAGAAGTTACTGAAGAAGCACCGTGGCGTTATACAGGTGGAGTAAAGGTAAAAAATACACTCTGACACCAACCACTAAATCAGGCCTTGTGTCTATGAAAAGACTAACTGAATGATATTCCTGCCGTCTATAGGTGCATGGAGCCACCGTTGCAGTAGTCTGTCTCTTCAGTTAGAGTGACTCCTTGAGACCAGTGTATGTTCAGTTAACCACAGAGGGCAACAGGCCCACAGAACAGCTTACAGAAGAAGCATTGGGTATGCCACCCGCGCTACCACGCATTGGAATTCAAAACAAATAGAGAGTCGGTCCACAGCGAGCCAATTGAGAGCTTAAGACAATCCATGGAAGAATTGGGCGTGGTGGACATTTGTCAAGAGTTCTGCCAAAGACATTAGGCCTGGTGCGTCATAAGGCATTGTAGAACAAGTACACACAACAGTAAATGAAGAAAGGCAGGATGAGTTTGGTTGTACATTTCCCATTACTTCCCTCTATTATTAACATAGGCTCACTATTTATAACATAGGCCTACTTCATCAAAGCTGTGTTAATGGTGAAAGCGTTTTTTTACTGTTGCCGTGATTTTGACAGTTACTTACAGGCAGCTCATTGGCAAGTAAGTTTTTTTTTTTTTTCCTTCATATTACAGTACACCTACTGTAATCTAATTACGGTATCAAAGCAAGTACCGTGTAATGACACACAGTACACTACTGTAAAATGTATTATATTATATTGTTTAAAAAAAAAAGTAAATACAACTGTAATCGGAATGAATGGATCAATGGAT
Organism: Oncorhynchus mykiss; assembly: GCF_057628025.1. NCBI lineage: Eukaryota > Metazoa > Chordata > Actinopteri > Salmoniformes > Salmonidae > Oncorhynchus > Oncorhynchus mykiss. The sequence continues at coordinate 8,937,861 of NC_143032.1, forward strand.
GAAATTCATTGAGGGGAGGGGGTTTGTATTTCACAGTATTTGAATGTAATTACAAGGGATACACATTACAGCATATCTATAAATATGTGGGGTATTATATCACTTGCACTTCTAGAGGCCTTAACTTATTCGGGATCGGTGTCTCATCCACGGGACGGTTGAGATAATGTAGGCTAATGCGATTAGCATGAGGTTGTTAGTAACAAGAATATTTTCCAGGACATAGACATATCTAATATTGGCAGAAAGCTTAAATTCTTGTTAATCTAACTGCACTGTATAATTTACAGTAGTTATTACAGTGAAAGAATACCATGCTATTTTTTTGAGAGTGCACAGTTTTGAACTTGAAAAGTTATTAATAAACAAATTAGGCACATTTGGGCAGTCTTGATACAAAATGTTGAACTGAAATGCAATGGTTCATTGGATCAGTCAAATGTTGCACATACACTGCTGCCATCTAGTGGCCAAAATCTAAATTGCACCTGGGTTGGAATAATACATTATGGCCTTTCTCTTGCATTTCAAAGATGATGGTACAAAAAAAATACAATAAAACTGTTGTTTTTTTTCTTCGTATTATCTTTTACCAGATCTAATGTGTTATATTCTCCTACATTCATTTCACATGTCCACACACTTCAAAGTGTTTCCTTTCAAATGGTACCAAGAATATGCATATCCTTTCTTCAGGGCCTGAGCTACAGGCATTTAGATTTGGGTATGTCATTTTAGGCGAAAAAATTTAAAGAAAGGTGTGGATCCTTAAGAGGCCTTAAGAAAGTCTTCCAAACTGACAGTGACTACAGGGCAAATCAGACCAAAATAACATGCTCAACCATTTAATGTTTAAGACTTACTGCCACGCCAATTATGTCCCCTATACAAATTGATGGGGCACTATAACCACATAGGAGTTAAATTGGTACAGCATTCTCACTAACGGGTGCTACAAATATAGCCTCTTACAAAGGCATGTCTCAAAATATGTTAATGAGTCAACAATGCCAACAATACAATACTATGTACGCACTTTTGGTCAAAAGGTTTTTGGCACTCCAAAGATACGGTACGTTACTGTATTCTGTTGGGTGGATTACAGTACCATTCGAAATACAGCCATTCTTACCCCACCCACAACATTTTCCCATAACGCACCATCATTTACAGTACGCTGCAGTTAAATATTTCAAAGTCTTTTACCAATGCTAATACCAAAAATTACTGTAGAAATTACCGTTTTCTGTTACAGTGCATGTAAGGGTATCAGAACTTCACTGAAGAATGCATTGTATCATTGTTAAACAATCATTCCCTGCTCCCCTAGGAGCTACATGGATTCTGAGACCGGGAATTACAAACTAATCAAGGAAACAATGAAGCCGACAAAGTTCCTTGAGGTACCTCGGTAACAATGTTAATCCTCAAGCCTTCTGTGACATTGTAGTCCCAGCCAGCTTCACAGTTTTCCACCCCGGACTGGGTACCGTTGATAAACTGCTTGCACTGAGACAGCCCCCCGCTGTCCCCCACTCTGTCCCCCTTCTCCCAGGGCAGGGAGGCGTTAAGGACGGCAGGCAAGGGTCCCGGGAGGCGGCAGTGGTGGGGTGAGGTGAGGGTAAGCAGGGAGTCCGAGGAGAGAAGGAAGGCCAGGAAGAGATTGGGCAGGATGGAGAGACCGATGAGCATCCTCTGCTTCTTCCTCCCCAGGGCCAGGACCATCACCTCCCCTGTGGGAGGCAGGGAGGGGGGATGTGGGAGCGAGGAGGAGGGAGTGGGAGATGAGGGAGTGGGAGAGGAGGGGAGGGAGGAAGGGGGAGGCGGACAGGGGGAAGGGGAGGGGAGGGGGGACTCAGGTGATGTCATGACTGAGGGCCAGAGAGGCTGTGGTCACTTCTTAGATGGACTGGGAAATATGGGGTATATCTGTGGTGGGAAAACATACACAAATATTGACAAGCTTGGATTCACCATTACTACTTTCTCCAAAATATATTATTAGCTACAGTATACAGTTCACCTGCAGAATAAGAATAAATAGCTCCGTGAATGGATCTGCTTTCTTATTTATCTACAGACTTGAACAGTCCGTTTTACAACTTTCACCTGTGCAAGGGGAATCACCAATATAACCCTGTTACACTTGCATACTTAACTAATCACAAAGTCTGGCAAATGATATCTCCAATCAATCCCATAAAAGAGCGTAGAGGGAGCAATGCCAACCGCATGACATAATGTTTAGCCAAATATTCGATTGGCGGAAATACCCATTTTATTACTGGGTAAAAAATAGAAAACGTTTTTATCTGTAGCATGACTATAACACGTGTAAGAAATACGTTGTACGGTTATATTTTATAGCCCAAGATCATGGAAGGTTTTTGGACACGTCTATACTATCAGCCATAAGGGCATGGTCCATTATACTGGCAAGGCCATGAACTAGGCTACTGCTAAAGGAATGAAGTTACATAATAGCTTTTTCAGACAGGGGGAAAGTACTGCATCGAAGGAAAAGAGCCAACGCATATTTTAAGAGGTTTTGAGCAACACACACAAAGCACCAGAAAATAAAAATACCTAACATTATTGTGTAACATTGTAACATGAATAAAACTGGCATGGTGGTGACATAATCGGTCACTGAAACAAACGCACTCACGCATCTGCCCGGGGCAGACAGCAAAACACATTATTTTGTAAATATACAATATTGTCACAGGCTGTGTGGCATGGGGACAGTTGCAGCAAAATCAATGACGTACCCCTTTCCAGTATTATTATAGTCGTCGGATATTATAATAAATCCACTGGGTTAACGATTGCCCATTGTCACTTCCGAACGTCCGTTTTGGGAAATCCAAAACATTGAAGGGGATAAAGGGAACAGTTCCAAATTGAGTTGAAATTTCACCGCATTATCTCAACTCTTCCTATGCGTCTTCTCTCTGTCGGCTTTGGCTATTATTCCATCCTGTGATATATAGGCTTCTGTCCCGGGGTGGTGTTATATGAAGCACTGGAAACTAAAGTCCTGTCAGAGAAGATAACGCAGGGCTTCAACATTGACACCCACTGAAACCTACTTTAGGAAGCAATCCGTTTTGCTGTATTGGCAGACAGGTTGATGCTCGACTTCTACCGTCCCTGATTTCTAACATTGTTGCTCGACCGAAGTATATGTCCGCCGACATGAAACAAAGAAATTCAATATTAATGTATTATTTCTGACATCATCTTAAAGGGGACGGGTCACATAACTGCTGGCTGGCTGGCTGAACGAGGCGAACCGATCATTTCTGTCTCTGGGACAAAGAGAGGGTGGAAAACTGCATTGGTAGAAGCGATCTCCAGACTCGTGAGAAATCGGATGTAGTCGTTGAGGGGACGTCCCCAGCTTTCACTGCAAATTGAGTCATCTGCCGCATGGAGGGGCCATACATCACAGATTATTCTCAAAGTTGAAAGAGCTCACATTATGCGCTGTATTATAAATGGACTGTCCAGATTATTTTGTCATTTGCATGGAGAGCATATTGTAGATATTCCCTTCGTGCCTCTACCCTTGGGCACACTGTGCCGTCCTACTTCTCACACCAGTGTAGCCTGACCAGGTCTCGAACACAGGTCTGAACCTCTTGAAGATATCATAAAGTGATCATTAGGTCGTGTAGTTACCCATTCCTTCTTTAAGTGCGTCCCCTGCTATATTCGAACAAGTCACTTAGGATCATACCGTTGGTACACGCATTTGATGGCTGCACTTGGGTCAGAGCCGGTCCCTGCCATTCTGCTACCATAGGTGAAACCAAAAAAATGCCTCTCCCTGCAAAACTAGAATAGTCCCAGTAAGCAAAATGAAGTTGAAAAGACGTTTAAAAAAATACGGATTTTCTGTACTTTGATATCAGGTACATTTTCGGTTCTAAATTAAAGTTGAAAATACTTATTTTCCGGATGTTGAAAATACGTATTTCACAGACGTTGAAAATATGAATTTTCCGGGTGTTGAAATCAGGCTCATTTTTGGTTCTGAATTAAATGTAAAAACAAGTGATTTATATATGTCTATGTTTGTCCAGACAGGACAAAATCTGAACCAAACATAGACATAATATGATTCATTCAGATTTGGCCCGCAGCAAAATGTGGATATCAAGGCGGGTCCTGAACTGCAACAAAAAAGATGTCCAGAAGGCGTCGGAGTCTGTCCGTGCTTACTGAGTTGTAGGCAACACTGTTGCCTGAAATTTAATTTTATGAATGCCCATCTATCAAATAACATTTTATTTGTCACATACACATGGTTAGCAGATGTTAATGCAAGTGTAGCGAAATGCTTGTGTGCTTCTAGTTCCGACCATTGCAGTAATTTCTAATAAGTAATTTAACAATTTCACAATTACCTTATACACACACAAGTGTAAAGTAATGAAAAATAATATGTACATAAAATATATAGATGAGCGATGGACGAATGGCATAGGTAAGATGCAGTAGATAGTGTAGAGTACAGTATATACATATGAGATTAGTAATATAGGGTGTGTAAACATTATAAAGTGGCATTGTTTAAAGTGGCTAGTGATACATTTATTACATCCAATTTGTAATTATTAAAGTGGCTAGAGATTTGAGTCAGTATGTTGGCAGCAGCCACTCAATGTTAGTCTGATGTCCTTGAGATAGAAGCTGTTTTTCAGTCTCTCGGTCCCAGCTTTGACGCATCTGTACTGACCTCGCCTTCTGGATGATAGCGGGGTGAACAGCCAGTGGCTCGGGTGGTTGTTGTCCTTGATGATCTTTATGGCCTTCCTGTGACATCGGGTGGTGTAGGTGTCCTGGAGGGCAGGTACAGTAGTTTGCCCCCGGTGATGCGTTGTGCAGACCTCACCACCCTTTGTAGAGCCTTACGGTTGTGGGCGTTGCAGTTGCCGTACCAGGCGGTGATAAAGCCCGTCAGGATGCTCTCGATTGTGCATCTGTAAAAGTTTGAGAGTGTTTTTGGTGAATTTCTTCAGCCTCCTGAGGTTGAATAGGCGCTGCTGCGCCATCTTCACCACGCTGTCTTTGTGGGTGGACCATTTCAGTTTGTCTGTGATATGTAAGCCGAGGAACTTTAAACTTTCCACCTTCTCCACAACTGTCCCGTCGATGTGGATAGTGGGCTCAACCCACTCAAGTGACGCACCCCTCCTAGGGACGGCATGGAAGAGCACCAGTAAGCCAGTGACTCAGCCCCCGTAATAGGGTTAGAGGCAGAGAATCACAGTGGAGAAAGGGGAACCAAACAGCAAACAGGAAGACGCTTATCCAGAGGCGACGTGACCGGGGACTTTAATGCAGGGAAACTTAAATCAGTTTTACCTCATTTCTACCAGCATGTTAAATGTGCAACCAGAGGAAAAACAATTATAGACCACCTTTACCCCACACACAGAGCTTTCCCTCGCCGTCCATTTGGCAAATCTGACCACAATTCTATCCTCCTGATTCCTGTGTACAAGCACAAATTAAAGCAGGAAGCACCAGTGACTCGGTCTATAAAAAAAAGTGGTCAGATGAAGCAGATGCTAAACTACAGGACTGCTTTGCTAGCACAGACTGGAATATGTTCCATGATTTTTCCAAAGGGATTGAGGAGTCACTGGCTTTATCAATAAGTGCATCGAGGACATCGTCCCCACGGTGACTGTACGTACATACCCCAACCAGAAGCCATGGATTACAGGCAACATTCACACTAAAAGGGAAGAGCTGACGCTTTCAAGGAGCGGGACTCTAACCCGAAAGCTAAGAAATCCCACTATGCCCTCCGACCATCAAACAGGCAAAGCGTCAATACAGGACTAAGATCGAATTGTACTACACCAGCTCTGACGCTCGTCGGATGTGGCAGGGCTTGCAAACTATTACAGACTACAAAGGGAAGCACAGCCGAGAGCTGCCCATTTACACGAGCCTACCAGACGAGCTAAATAAATTCTATGTTCGCTTCAAGGCAAGTAACACTGAAACATGCATGAGAGCATCAGCTGTTCAGGACGACTGTGTGATCATGCCCTCTGCAGCCGATGTGAATAAGACTTTCAAACAGGTCAACATTCACAAGGCCGCAGGGCCAGACGTGTACTCCGAGCATGCGCTGACCAACTGGCAAGAGTCTTCACTGACATTTTCAACCTCTCCCTGTCTGAGTCTGTAATACCAACATGTTTCAAGCAGACCACCATAGTCCCTGTGCACAAGAACACTAAGGTAACCTGTCTAAATGACTACCGACTCGTAGCACTCACATCTGTAGCCATGAAATGCTTTGGAAGGCTGGTCATGGCTCACATCAACACCGTTTTCCCAGAAACCCTAGACCCACTCCAATTTGCATGCCGCACCAACAGATCCACAGATGATGCAATCTCTATTACACTCTACACTGCCCTTTCACTCCTGGACAAAAGGAACATCTATGTGAGAATGCTATTCATTGACTACAGCTCAGCGTTCAACACCATAGTGCCCTCAAAGCTCATCACTAAGCTAAGGACCCTGGGACTAAACACCTCCCTCTGCAACTGGATCCTGGACTTCCTGACAGGCAGACCCCAGGTGGTAAGGGTAGGTAACAAAACATCCACCACACTGATCCTCAACACGGGGGGCCCTCAGGGGTGCGTGCTCAGCCCCCTCCTGTACTCCCTGTTCACTCATGACTGCACGGCCAGGCACATATCCAACACGATCATTAGCTTTGCTGATGACACAACACTGATCACTGACAATGATGAGAAAGCCTATAGGGAGGAGGTCAGAGACTTGACCATGTGGTGCAAGGACAACAACCGCTCCCTCAACGTGATCAAGACAAAGGAGATGATTGTGGAATAAAGGAAAAAGAGAGCCGAGCACGCCCCCATTCTCATCGATGGGGCTGTAGTGGAGAAGGTTGAGAGCTTCAAGTTCCTTGGTGTCCACATCACCAACAAACTAACATGGTCCAAGCACACCAAGACAGTCGTGAAGAGGGCACAACAAAACCTGTTCCCCCTCAGGAGACTGAAAAGATTTGGCATGGTTCCTCAGATCCTCAAAAGGTTTTACAGCTGCACCATTGAGAGCATCCTGACGGGTTGCATCACTGCCTGGTATGGCAACTGCTCGGCCTCCGACACGCAAGGCACTACAGAGGGTAGTGCGTACGGCCCAGTACATCACTGGGGCCAAGCTTCCTGCCATCCAGGACCTCTATCCCAGGCGGTGTCAGAGGAAGGCCCTAAAAATAGTCTAAGACTCCAGTCACCCTAGTCATAGACTGTTCTCTCTGCTACCGCACAGCAAGCGGTACCGAAGCACCAAGTCTAGGTCCAAGAGGCTCCTAAATAGCTTCTACCCCCAAGTCGTAAGACTCTTGAACAGCTAATCAATTGGCTACCCAGACTATATGCATCCCCCCCCCCCCCCTTCTGGAATGCTGCCTCTACTCTCTGTTATTATCTATGCATTGTCACTTTAATAACTCATGTACATCTACATATTACCTCAATTACCTCATTGACATGAGAAACAAGAGTCTCTGGTCTGATTAAACCAAGATTGAACTCTTTAGCCTGAAGGCCAAACGTCATGTCTGGAGGAAACCTGGCACCATCCCTACGGTGAAGCATGGTGGTGGTAGCATCATGCTGTGGGGATGTTTTTCAATGGCAGGGACTGGGAGACTAGTCAGGATAGAAGGGAAGACGAACAGACCAAAGTACAGAGAGATCTTTGATGAAAACCTGCTGAGTAAAAAAACCTTCTGAGTAAAGGATCTGCATACTTTTTTTATTTTTTAACTTCACCTTTATTTAACCAGGTAGGCTAGTTGAGAACAAGTTCTCATTTACAACTGCGACCTGGCCAAGATAAAGCAAAGCAGTTCGACACATACAACAACACATAGTTACACATGGAATAAACAAACATACAGGCATTAATACAAACGTGTAAATGTAAATGTGATGTTTATTATTTAATACATTTGCAAAAATTTCTACAAACCTGTTTTTGCTTTGTCATTACGGGGTATTGTGTGTAGATTGTTGTGGGTGGGGGAAACTAATTAATCAATTTTAGAATATGGTGTAATGTAACAAAATGTGAAAAAAAAGTCAAAAGGTCTGAATACTTCACGAATGCACAGTATGTAAATGTTGTGTTAGTAAAAAAAATAAAAAATAAAATCATAAGACAGAATGTTGAGAAATAGCCATCAAAATACTTATTTAAAATAAATTTAATTGCACAATTACTTAACTTTTGCCAGATATCTACTAAATAATATTGTGGTATTTATGGAACTGGTCATTTCTTTCCTTTCAACAATATTGGTGACAACAGTAGTGGTGCTTATTTCAGGGAATCTTTTTGATACCATATAAAGTATTGGGTAGTCAGATTCGTCATTCATTCGTGCCATGTCATTTCCAAAGGAAAACAGTGTAGGTAGATAGTGTACTGAAATCTGTGTCACATTTAACCATAGACAACACAAAAATATCCTACTGTATCTTGGAATGTTTTGTTCTGTGATTCACAACCTTTGTTGACTTTAGGATTAGATATGTCAACACTTGGAATACTTCCAGATGGAAGAAGACACAGTTGAAGACAGAAGTTTACATACAGATAGGTTGGAGTCCTTAAAACTCATTTTTCAACAGCTCCACAAATGTCTTGTAAGCAAACTATAGTTTTGGCAAGTCGGTTAGGACATCTACTTTGTGCATAACAAGTCATTTTTCCAGCAATTGTTTACAGACAGATTATTTCACTTATAATTCACTATATCACAATTCCAGTGGGTCAGAGGTTTGCATACACTAAGTGTGCCTTTAAACAGCTTGGAAAATTCCAGAAAATTATGTCATGGCTTTAGAAACTTCTGATAGGCTACTTGACATCATTTGAGTCAATTGGAGGTGTACCTGTGGATGTATTTCAAGGCCTACCTTCAAACTCAGTGCCTCTTTGCTTGACGTCATGAGAAAAATCTAAAGAAATCAGCCAAGACCTCAGAAAAAAAATTGTGGACCTCCACAAGTCTGGTTCATCCTTGGGAGTAATTTCCAAAACGCCTGAAGTTACCACATTCATCTGTACAAACAATAGTACGCACGTTTAAACACCATGGGACCACGCAGCCATCATACCAATCAGGAAGGCGACGTGTTCTGGCTCTTAGAGATGAACATACTTTGGTGCGAAAAGTGCAAATCATTCCCAGAACAACAGCAAAGGTCTTTGTGAAGATGCTGGAGGAAACAGGTACAAAAGTATCTATATCCCCAGTAAAACAAGTCCTATATCGACATAACCTGAAAGACCGTTCAGCAAGGAAGAAGCCACTGCTCCAAAACCACCATACAAAAAAAGACAGATTACGGTTTGCAACTGCACATGGGGGCAAAGATCGTACTTTTTAGAGAAATATTCTCTGGTCTGATGAAATAAAAATATAACTGTTTGGCCATAATGACCATCGTTATGTTTGGAGGAAAAAGGGGGAGGCTTACAAGCCGAAGAACACCATCCCAACCGAGAAGCACGAGGGTGGCAGCATCATGGTGTGGGGGTGCTTTGCTGCAGGAGGGACTGGTGCACTACACAAAATAGATGGCATCATGAGGATGAAAATTGATGTGGATATATTGAAGCAACATCTCAAGACATCAGTCAGAAAGTTAAAGCTTGGTCGCAAATGGGTCTTCCAAATGGACAATGACCCCAAGCATACTTCCAAAGTTGTGGCAAAATGGCTTAAAGACAACAAAGTAAAGGTATTGGAGGGGTCAGCACAAAGACCTGACCTCAATCCCTTCGAAAATTTGTGGGCAGAACTGAAAAATCGTGTGCGAGCAAGGAGACAAAGAGGAATGGGCAAGAATTCATACAACTTATTGTTGGAAGCTTGTGGAAGGATAACCAAAACGTTTGACCCAAGTTAAACCATTGAAAGGCAATGCTACCAAATACTAATTGAGTGTATGTAAATTTCTGACCCAATGGGAATATGATGAAAGAAATAAAAGCTGAAAGAAATAATTCTCTCTACTATTATTCTGACATTTCATATTCTTAAAATCAAGTGGTGATCCTAACTGACCAAAGACAGGGAATTTTTACTAAGATTAAATGTCAGGAATTGTGAAAACCTGAGTTTAAATGTATTTGGCTAAGGTGTTTGTAAACTTCCAACTTCAACTGTATGTGACTGTTTCAGTGTATAGGAATGTACAATTTCCAACAACAAAAGAACATGTTTTCATACAGAACTTCACTAAACAATAAATAGTTGCTTTAATTCTCTACCACTAAACTCCTGCTGTAAATCCCTCTGGATAGTAGCTTCTGCTAAATTATTCAAATGTAAAATGTACACTCCCCAACACACTCAACAGCCCTCTTCCCTGGCTACATTCGCACCCCTGGGCCGTAGGTGACTCTGTGACAAGATGTGTTTGATTGCTGGTCCAATGTGTCCAATTGCTGGGTGATTTTCCCTAGGAGTATCTGCAGCCGGTGGTTCACCTCTCTCTGCAGCTGCAGAGCCCTTTGGTGGGTGAGCTGTATGTGCCAACTGGCCTTGTCTCGGCTCTTCCTCATAGCAATGTTGTTCCTCTCCCGCCGCAGTCAATACTCCATGGTGTACTTGGCTTCGCAGGGGGGGGCCGGGAGGAAGGGAGAAAAGTTCTGTAGGAGAGGGAGTTGGGATGTAAGGGTTTGGAGGGAGGAAATAACATTCACTTTAAGAAGGAGAAAATGGGATGCAAGAAAATAGAAAGATTTTCAACATTGAACTAACTGCAACATGTGCATTCTGATGAAAACAGAAAGACAGCGGAGTATCCACATACCTGTTGCAGTATGAGACTGTGTTGGCAGGTCTCTGTGGAAGGTGCGTCGGACAGGTATGACAATCCCATCATCTGCTCTGCTATTCTGTTACTGCCAGTCCTGACCAATCCCCGAGCCCCCAGTGACTGGCTGTATGGAATCCCCTCCATCTGGGGCATATGATTGGTTAAAGTTGCCGGGGTCGATGGGTCTGGGTTTGAGGCCCGGGTTGTAGTAGCGGGCATGGTAATGTGACTGAAGGTTGTGAATGGGACAGAAGCAGGACGACTGAATCACAGAAGACTGAGACAACTATCTGGAATTCAGACTCATTTTCGAATCACCTCCAGACGCATTAATCACCTCTATTGTGAATGAATAACTTTAGAACTGTAGGTCTATTGAAATGTTTTAAAATGTTATAAAACAAGCCGAATAAACCCGAAGATGACAGTCAACATTTCTTTCCATCTCTGATGCAACTGTCTTTTTGCACACGTAGCCATCAGTGGTACATTGTTGTTGGTTATGTAAGTGTGTTTCAATATATACACCGGAATACCTCTTTCACACCACACATGAGCTGGTATGTATTTTATTTTAATCTTGTTTTCAATTTACTTCTCCCTTTTTTGCATCACATCCTGCATTTATTACATGTTTTCCGACATTTTAAAAGTGACACGTGGCTGTACCTGGGAATCTTTAAAATGGAACATTCTGGGATGTTTAATGCTGTACTGAGTTACAGTTCATATAAAGGAAATCAGTCAATTGAAATCAATTCAATCAGGCCCTAATCTATGGATTTGACATGACTAGGCAGAGGCGCATTCATGACAGGTGTGGCATTTCAAGAAGGTGATTAAAACAGCATGATCATTACAGAGGTTCACCTTTTTGCCGAGGACAATGAAAAGCCACTCTAAAATGTGCAGTTTTGTCACACAACACAATGCCACAGGTGTCTCAAGTTGAGGGAGAGTGCAATTGGCATGCTGACTGCAGGAATGTCCATCAGAGCTGTTGCCAGAGAATGTCATGTTAATTTCTCTACCATAAGCCACCTCCAACGTGGTTTTACAGAATTTGGCAGTATGTCCAACCGGCCTCACAACCGCAGACCATGTGTAATTGCAGACTAATTTACTTTTTTAAACTGTAACTCAGCAAAATCTTTGACATTGTTGCATGTTGCGTTTATATTTTTGTTGGGTATTTTTTGAACAGATTCTATCATTGCTTTAGCATAAAAATGGCTTATCAGGGATGTAAAAAGAAAGCGAAAAACCAAGCTAACTACCTAACAGGGGGGTAAAAAGAAAACGAAAAACCAAGCTAACTACCTAACAGGGGGGTAAAAAGAAAACGAAAAACCAAGCTAACTACCTAACAGGGGGGTAAAAAGAAAACGAAAAACCAAGCTAACTACCTAACAGGGGGGTAAAAAGAGGACAATAGCCAGGTATACCGAGAAAGAACCTTTGAAGGAATTTCTTAGTGAGTCAGACAGATGCTGGGAGCAACCTGGACCAAGATCACTATGACTGGGGTGGAGGAAAATGTTTTCTAGAAGGACTGGATTCAGTTTTAGATGTGTAAGTAAATGATTTTGTATAACTTTCCATAGTTTACTATATGTATTTAGTATACTTTATATAGTTGTTGTCTGCTTCTTTTTTATTTTATTTTTTGATTTCCAGTCTGTCAGGTGTCCTGTCCAGTCTGTCAGGTGTCCTGTCCAGTCTGTCAGGTGTCCTGTCCAGTCTGTCAGGTGTCCTGTCCAGTCTGTCAGGTGTCCTGTCCAGTCTGTCAGGTGTCCTGTCCAGTCTGTCAGGTGTCCTGTCCAGTCTACCAGGTGTCCTGTCCAGTCTGCCAGGTGTCCTGTCCTGTGTAGTCTATATCCTGTCTATCAGGTGTCCTGTCCTGTGTAGTCTATATCCTGTCTATCAGGTGTCCTGTCCTGTGTAGTCTATATCCTGTCTATCAGGTGTCCTGTCCTGTGTAGTCTATATCCTGTCTATCAGGTGTCCTGTCCTGTGTAGTCTATATCCTGTCTATCAGGTGTCCTGTCCTGTGTAGTCTATATCCTGTCTATCAAGTGTCCTGTTCTGTGTAGCCTATATCCTGTCTATCAGGTGTCCTGTTCTGTGTAGTCTATATCCTGTCTATCAGGTGTCCTGTCCTGTCCATCAGGTGTCCTGTCTATCAGGTGTCCTGTTCTGTGTAGCCTATATCCTGTCTATCAGATGTCCTGTCCTGTCCATCAAGTGTCCTGTCCTGTCCATCAGGTGTCCTGTCTATCAGGTGTCCTGTCCATCAGGTGTCCTGTCTATCAGGTGTCCTGTCTATCAGGTGTCCTGTTCTGTGTAGCCTATATCCTGTCTATCAGGTGACCTGTTCTGTGTAGCCTATATCCTGTCTATCAGGTGTCCTGTTCTGTGTAGTCTATATCCTGTCTATCATTCCAAAGGAGTTACATATTGTATATATATATTTCACATTAGTTTGCTGGTAAAAGTTGAATATATTCTGTGGAACTTGAGGCCATTGTTACTCTGTCTCTAAAGGTAGGCTACCTGTGTCCCACTGTTTGCATTGTATAGGCTAGCATATTACTTTAACATTACAGTTGTGGTCTGCTTTTTTTGTGTTTTGGACTGTATGTATAGCCTACACCCAGAATAGGCTTGTGTTACTGTGTCCTGTTTGTACAATATTTCTAATTAGTCTTCCACTGGGAGGCAGGGATGTAGGCATGGGTGAACACAGAGCCTGGCAAGGCCCACCCAATCAGATTAAGAAAAAAAAACAAGAATACATTACAAGAATACTCATGTGGATGGGAGGAGCTATATGAGGAAGGGCTCATTAATGGCTGGAATGGAATAGAGGAACGGTCTCAAACACATCAAACATATGGAAACCACAGACGGTTCCATTCCATCCATTCCAATGAGCCTGTCCTTCTATAGCTCCTCCCACCAGGCTCCTCTGGTGGATAGTAAATGTGTATTTTTGATGTGATATGAAAGTACAGTTCTTTATATTTCTAGAACCATACTGCACTTGAGAATCGATTCATGTTTAGATGGAGTATTTGGCTGTTTTGGCTGCCAGAGCCAGTTCACCTCTAAACAGAGCATGTCAGGTCCTTATAAGGATTCATGTTAGGCTCCTTTAGTCCATTCTTGGGCTAATAGCTAGCTAGCTATTTGTCTTCTGTAGCCTTATTGCTAATAATATATATAGCTACGGTAGCGTTGTTGAACAGTTATACTGTATATATCTCTACTTACTGAGATCTATTACCAGTCACACAGATGTATAAGGTGGCTTCAGGTACAGTGCATGTTTGAGATTTACACGAGGGTCCAAGATGGAACATCCAAGGTAAGTACTGTCATTGAAAGTTCACATTGGCGTGGACTCACGATGATTCACGAAACTGTTAAGTTGATCAAAAAGTTAGCTTTCCACTATCTTGTAGGGTTTGTCTTTCCTGGACGTGCGATAGCTGTTTTACCTACGATGTCACTCACTTGATCAGTCTCAAATGAGAGTAGGGAAGTGTTAAAGACAACGGCGCTCTTCACAGACTGGCCACCGTTAGAACGGTAAGATGCCCTCATTTCCAAAAATGCGATTCAAAAATCGAAAGAGAGACGCTGTTTCTCATTTTGTGATGTATTGCCGTTGCATTTCGGTGCATCTTGGGACCGTACAAAAGTTCAGTAAAGAACAGTAAGATGCCCTCCTTTCCACTTCTAATCTCCTGGCATCTCAATCGGTGTATAATGAATACAATTGTTCATTTTGTTTCATTGCTCCTTATCACTTCTGAACGTCTTCACCTTAAAATGTTATATTTAATTCCAAAGCTAAATTAATCAGAAGACCGAGGGTGAAAATGGAAAAAGGCTAAAGGCGCTAAGAAAAGTGCCATCTAGTGGCAAGAAACATGTTCCCCCAAGATTGCTTCAATACACTATGGTAATTTTCTCTTCCTGTTAAATCGTATGTACTCACCCCCTCTTAAAAACCCACATCTTCCCAAAGCTGCCATGTTTCTGTGGTATGATTTTACAAAACCATTCGCTGTGACGTATAATATTTCTCTTTACCTGACCCACAGAGAGAGACATGAACGATGCAGAGAAATACAAAGCAGAGACGTCCTTAGCTGTGTGATCTAAAAGCCCTGGCAGCCGTGCAGCGACGCTCCCACAGCCACCACAGGGACTTCAGGACAGAGTCGAGAGCAGGTCAGTGCTGTCAGACTCATTCAAATAAGATTGTTATTGATACGTTTCTCATTTAACTGTACAGTTCTACAGTAGTTTGTCCTCTCATTTAACTGTATAGCACTACAGTAGTTTGTCCTCTCATTTGGTCCCTTCATGTAATTATTTTCCTTTAGGAAAAACTTTGAAGAGTCAATGATTCGTCTGCAAGTGCCCCAAATGAGAGAAACACTTAAAATGAGGAGTGCATGCTAGGAATGTCTGGTCAGCTAAGTGACATCCCACAGTTCAGTGACATCACAGCCCTGAAGGGTGGAGGGGGACCGGTGAGTTGGATACATTTCAGTGACATCACAGCCCTGAAGGGTGGAGGGGGACCGGTGAGTTGGCTACAGTTCAGTGACATCACAGCCCTGAAGGGCGGAGGGGGACCGGTGAGTTGGACACATTTCAGTGACATCACAGCCCTGAAGGGTGGAGGGGGACCGGTGAGTTGGACACATTTCAGTGACATCACAGCCCTGAAGGGTGGAGGGTGTCTGGTGAGTTGGACACATTTCAGTGACATCACAGCCCTGAAGGGTGGAGGGGGACCGGTGAGTTGGATACAGTTCAGTGACATCACAGCCCTGAAGGGTGGAGGGTGTCTGGTGAGTTGGACACATTTCAGTGACATCACAGTCCTGAAGGGTGGAGGGTGTCTGGTGAGTTGGACACATTTCAGTGACATCACAGCCCTGAAGGGTGGAGGGGGACCGGTGAGTTGGATACAGTTCAGTGACATCACAGTCCTGAAGGGTGGAGGGTGTCTGGTGAGTTGGACACATTTCAGTGACATCACAGCCCTGAAGGGTGGAGGGTGTCTGGTGAGTTGGACACATTTCAGTGACATGCCACTCCTTACTGCCATGCAGTGAACGATAAGTGTACAAAACATTAAGAACACCAAGTTGCACCCCGCTGTTTCCCCCCCCCCTCAGAACAGCCTCAACTCGTCAGGGAATGGACTCTACAAGGTGTCTAAAGAGTTCCACAGGGATACTGGACCGTGTTGACTCCAATTCACCAAGTTGTGTTATGTTGGCTGGATGTCCATTGGGTGGTGGAGCATTCTTGATATACACGGGAAACTGTTGAGCGTGGAAGAGCCATCAGTGTTGCAGTTCTTGACACACTCAATAATCGGAGGAGCGCCTGGCACCTACCATGACCCGTTCATAGGCAATTAAATATTTTGTCTTGCCCATTTCACCCTCTGAATGTCACACAATCCATGTCTCCAGGCTTATCAATCCGTCCTTAACCCAGTCTCCTCCCCTTCATCTACTCTGATTGAAGTGGATTGAACAAGTGACATAAGGGATCATAGCTTTCACCGGGTCAGTCGGTCATGGAATGAGCAGGCATTAAAATGTTTGTACAAGTTCGCCGTTTATCAGCCTCTTTTATCCGACGTGTCTTAGTCATGCGCGCATACATTTTTACGTATTTTTGGTCCTGGGAATAATTGGCTTAGGATTTATTCTCCACAGGGATGCTGGCCCATGTTCAAATCAAATTTTGTGTCACATGCCGCGAATACAACAGGTTAGGTTACAAGCTTAGTGAAATGTTTACTTGGAAGCCCTTAACCAACAACACTAAAATAAAAGAAAAAAGAGCTCCAAAATAACAGTGCTATATACAGGGGTACCAAGTCAATGTTCGGAGGTAGAAGTTAGTTGAGGTAATATGTACATGTAGGTAGGGGTGAAATGACTATGCAAGTTGGATAATATTACCCCCAATGTTTTCTGTCCCTCCCTTCAGTACACATATCCCTGGGCCCAAGAAGAAACTAATGAAAAACAACAAAAAAAGTGTTGTGTGGACATAGCCAGGAAGTCAGTGATTTCTTTCCTCTTGGTGTTTTTAATGAAACCTTGTGAATTCAGTTTCAATTACTTGAGAGTACAGTGATTATGCATCTCTTTACCTGCGACTTTCAGAAGATCAATAATTGAATCCTAAAAAAAAAGAAAGCAGGATGAAGATTTACATTTTCGGGCAAATTGGGACGATTCACTTGGAATAGCTTCTCGCAATAATTGAGTGATTGTAGTGCTAAAACTGTGTATTCGAGGATGATTTAAAAAAATAATCATTAGTCCGTGTTTGAGACTCATGCAGTCCAAGTTTTCAATATCACGATGCCCAAAATCTATTTCAATAGCCAAATTCCCCCAATTTGGAATGCAGAGCAGATTCATTTTCCTTGGGCATTACCTAAACGTTACTAGCCACACCTTTTCAGGATAGAAAATGGGATTATTATTTATTTATTTTAAACACGTGAATTACATTTTAGGGTCTGAATCAAACATGTAATAAAAAAATAACATGTTACATATTTATCCCTAGCAAATTCACTCGTGCAAACTCAAGTGTATTGTTGAACTGTCATCTCAAACATTGACTTGTTTTCTAAAAGACCTTATTTGTGGCATAAGAGCCTATTAGCCAAATGTGTTTTTGATTTTATCTTAGGATGAAACTAAATCTAATTCACTGCTTTGTAATAATAAATAATACTGGAAAGTATGAACACTTGTAAAAAGGCAGTTGGCTTAGACACGTTACAGTAAATCATTTAAAATAGTTAGAATAGTAATTGTACCTCACGAGGGTGTTCGGCTTTTGTGTGTTGTTAAAGAGGGTAACTGGAGAAGACCACAAGCTGCAATATGGAACCTTTTGGGCAAGCCGGACAAATTCACATAGAAATGTGGATTATAGATCTGTCATTCTCATTGAAAGCAAGTCTAAGAAGCGGCAGATCTGTTCTGTGCGCTATTTATGTTTCCCGTTTTGTTACATTTTACACCAGCTTCAAACCGCTGAAAATACAATATTGAGTTCTGGAAAATATATTTCACAGCTGTTTAGATGGAAAATGATATCTGCATTTTGCACCTTTAAAGAACACAAAGACATTTGACACTATATTGATATTAAAAATATTGCAGAATGTCAGTCAATAGGTTCAGAATTCTCCCAGCTTTACTTTCAAGAACCGATTTTAAAATGCTTTTGTAACTAGGGACAAATCACAAACAAATTAATCATTTTTACACAACGTCTTTATTTTATTTTTTATTTTTTTCTAATTACAGACTAATGGGTTAAAAATCAAAAAAAGCAAAACATCTTTTTTTTTGTTTAACCCACTCTCCCGTTTCAAAAATGCAAACCTCTCCACACAAACCCACCCCCTATCCCCCCCCCTAAAATAAAAGCTCCGCCCCTCTCGGCTATTACATTAAATCGATGCCTTTAGCCCCACTCCTAGTCCTCGACAAGCCTTGGCTGCACTACGCACGGTTAAAGTCGGGCCCTGGAACCCCTCCACCCTTTATCTGGTCCGGTCTTTCTCACTCCCAATTAAAACAGCTGCTGCCATCTTGACTAGCTCTCGCTATATAAATATGTGTGGTTGTTTGGTTGTGTGGTGTCTGAAGTGTGTGGTTCCTAGTATGTGTGAGTGCGTGCCGGGTGAGTAAGTCAACTCAACGCTTGTTGTAGTAAACACCCCCTGCAGTGGCCCTGTGATCGCCCTGACCCCCTCCCCCCCACACAGACAGGATGGGGTGAGTGTGCATAGCAGGAGCAGAGAGAGAGAGAGACCCTGCCGAGACATTGGGGGGCGCTGCGGCCACTGGAGGAGGGGTTGTCAGCCTCCACTGGTCCTGAAACCTGAAACGACAAGAAGTGGTCTAATATACACAGAGAGGAGAGAAGGAGAAAGAGAGCAGAAGAGGTGAAGAACAAAATGGTAGGAGCAGCAGCACAGAAAGGCAGAGGGGTGCAAGAAGAGGGGGAAAAAGTTTGAGGCCTACAAAAAAAATTAAACTAAACAGAAAAGTTGCCAGAGCTCTGGCCATGCCTTCTTGGGGTGAATGCTACAGACTAAAAGGAAAAGGTTCAATAGACAAAATTTAAAAATATATATATATAAAAAAACAATGACCCACTGAACAGAAGTCACAGCTGTTAAAGATACTGAACACAAGAGAGCGTGAGATGGAACCAGTGGGAGAATATGGTAGCAAAAGTAGTGAGAGTTGGAACTGATCAGAAAACAGAGACAAAGAAATGAAAACGCCCAACACCACAACTTAAAAAAATAAACTACATTTTTGCTCTTGGAAGTTTAACATGGACGGTACATTAAAAAATAAAATTAAAATAAAAAAAGATTCCTTTCTCGTTGATGTTTGCTTTTTCGAAAGCATTTGGGGGCTGTGTTGGGTGTGAGGGTCACAGCCAGACAAAGGAGACAAATCTGCAGCCTGAGATAACATCTTCTCAAAAAAGAAATGCCACCAAATCTCCGACGGCCATCAGATACATTACCAGGGTGACCGCACCATCTCCGCACACGCACGCTCACACACAATCACACACTGTGGCCAGTCTGTCCAGGAGAATACTGTTTTTTTTTTCAGCTTTTTTTTTTCTTCAGTGTTTTTTCCTGGGACTTTTTTTTTTTTTCATTCTTTTTTTTTTTTGTATGGGGACATGGGGTGATAGTAGGGGGTTGGGGGTATTAGTAAGGGGAATACCACGATGTTGTTCGCCCTCGGCCCCTGGAAAAGAGAGAGAAAAAGAGGGTGAGTTTCTTGATTGGCTTAAAGACGGACACCAATTTTAGGGTGTGTGGTGTGGTTGTTAGTGTGCAGGTAGAAAAGGGCCTGATGAGAAGTCAATCTGAGGTAAACTGAGGGGTAAAATATATGTGTGAATAATTGTTTTAAGTATACACAAATTGTTGGTAGGATGACACGTATACCATCTTAATGGTATTGTGCCTTTCTTTGATAAGTGTTGAATTACCACAATTAAAAAAAATTTACAAATATGAATTAACAGTACAGAAAGAAGCGGAGAACAGCTTCAACATTAAAATATCTGATTCTCAGATTATACAGGACTATAGAAATAATGGTGTGGGGGTGTGTGGGACAGTGAGGCACTCTCTCCCTCTTTCTCTCTCTCTCTCTCTCTCTCTCTGCGAGAGCGGCCCCCCCGAGGTCGCTGTTGGGAGAGACCCTGAGGACAGAAGCCTCCATCTCACCCCACAGAAGAGTCAAAGTCATTCACGTGGCAAATGCTAGGAAGGGCAACACCTATAGCTTCAGCACGGAGACTTGACTGACCCCTTCTCCTGACAACCTGAACTGCACCATCACTCAAACACAGCATCAAAGCGCTTTTCCACTCACACAACAGGGTTTCCATTAGGAAAATGTGGAGCCGGACATTTGACAAGCAACATTGAAGACATCTTTACTGGATGTTTGAGAACTGTACTGGCCCCATATAAAATGGGTGAGTTACCTAATTAGTGTGTCCACCCACAGTGCTAAATTTTTATTTTACCTTTATTTAACCAGGCAAGTCAGTTAAGAACAAATTCTTACTTTCAATGACGGCCTAGGAACAGTGGGTTAACTGCCTGTTCAGGGGCAAAACGACAGATTTGTACCTTGTCAGCTCGGGTGATTTGAACCTTCCGGTTACTAGTCCAACGCTCTAACCACTAGGCTACCCAAACCTTATTCAAAATGTGCTAATTCATATCAACAAGACGAGTAACTAAAACAGCAAAATCACTTGCCTGTGTCAATCTACTATAGTAGACAGGTTTAGGCAACCTGCTCTTATTGGTCAGCTTGTCGTGAAAGAAACAGCCTTTTTCAAAACAGACTCTGGGACAGTTCTGGGACGATAGATCCCAAACTCATACAACCAATAGGCTTAGGCTACATAATACAAACGTTCAAAGCAATGAGTCTGATGCAACAGATCAGAACGTTTAGCTTAAAAATGTTGATGAACTATTATATCTTGACATTATAAGCGCAGCAACGCGCACAAGGCAGTAGGCTATACATGAATGTTCACCCCATAATGCAAAATGGGCAGGAAAACGCCGTTGTAAAAATGGCAATGCACAAGTGAGCGGGTTGGAAGTGACAGATGAAAATCTGGTAGAGCTTTAGAGAGAGAGACCTAATGAACTCATTTGAAGCAAGGTAAAACACCCCTCATAATATGTAGCAAAACATTCAGGTTTCAAACAATGATGTATGTTTCCAGAATGCAGATGGCCGCCAGGCCGTCGCTCCACTCTGCGATGCTGAAGCCTGCCTTCCGCTGCGGTTAAAAACGGGGAAAAATACAACCGCCGAAAAATTGTTTTGAACGGTCATCCAACTCGGGGAACTGAGGACTCTAAATCGTCGACATGGGGATTTGACATGGTATTCCCAGTTCGGTTGAAAGCACCACAAGATACAGCAGCATCTCTCTCGGTCAGACAGATTTTACACTCAAAGGCTCTATATAGGTAGGTGTGTGATAAATAAGCGATATAAAATATACTGTACACGTGACAATTTATTTCCACTAAATTATACAAATTAACTTATAGACCGATAAGCATGACCAGTCAAATGCATTAACATCAATTAATAAGCAAAAAAATAATAATAATGCATTATCCCACAATGGGATTTTTTTGTTCTCCCGGACAATTGGTCAACACCAATTTTATTTCTCACCTTTTTTCTAAAAATAATAACCAGATAAAAGCTTCCGAATACCAGCTAACAGAAACCCTGTCTCACACACACACACCACAAACATCAAACCCAGGCATCCAGTACCCACAAACACACAGGTCATACGAGTAGAAACCAGTGGTTAGAATGCTGTGGTCAAAATCAGGCTGCAGGAATGAACCCTCCATTCTGGAAGTGAAGGCAGTGAGTGGGAACGTCTGACCAAGGGGACATCTGTGTGTCTGATGCACCAATGTGTAGTTAACATCACAGTTGGTTTTCGGAGCAAGGCAAAGCATCCGGACTCATGCTTTTCGTCTCCCTATAGCGGGGCCACCTGTTCCCAGGCTAGTCTATGTATAGGAGTGTGGTGGGCATACGATTGGGACCGGTACCAAATCAACTACACTCACCAGGATGTCATTCTTACCAAATGTGTTAAATAGGACTTCAAAAGTTGAGCCCCTCTAAAAGATCAGTGATTGACGATCATATCAACTCCCATAGAGGGGCCAATGAGGTACTACTACATAGGACTAAACTGACCCCATTGGTCTAGTAGTGAGTGGAAAGGTTGTTCCATTGGTCAGAATCTGTCAGTGCACGTCAGTTGGCGAGGATTCTCATTGTGCTTGCTCTGCAGCCCCTCTTCTCAGCGAAACAATATTTAAAAATAAAAAATAAAATAAAAAAACAGGACATGGGCCCAGAGACAGAGCTCCAGAGTGAGGCCCACTGAGCGCTCAATGAGTCATCATGGGAACCCCCCCCTCTCACCTCACACTGAGAGACACCGTAGGACACACACTCCAGGGAGACACACCAGACTCCCAGTGCACAGCACTTTGATCCACTCCAGGTTTTACATACATAGGGGGCAAGCTTTTGTACAGATTGAAAACAAATCCAGATACCAGGGGTGTTGCTTCGGAAAAGGTCACAGGCAAAACACGGCTCTGGAGCACCTGGCCCAGGACAGGTGAACACACAGCTGGCCCAGGAGAGGTGAACACACAGCTGGCCCAGGACAGGTGAACACACAGCTGGCCCAGGACAGGTGAACACACAGCTGGCCCAGGACAGGTGAACACACAGCACTGCGTTGATGAGATGGAACACAGGATGGATACAGGCTACTGCTCAACACTGGTACATCATTAGAACAACTGAACTATCATAGATACACATGCCAATTAAAGTTTAAGCAATGCATTTACAAAGATTAACGTCTTTGCATTTAAAATCGTCACGGCATCATAATGATCAAATTATAAAATGGAATACGACCATCAGCACTGAACAAAATGAGAACAAACTGACATTTAAGTGAAACACTTTGCCTGTCACCTTTAGCATTAATGAGCCGCACTGTGGGAGAGATGCCCACTCACAGTCCGTGTGTACATGTAATGTAGCTCCAAGCCATACAAACAGCCTGCCTCCCATACATGTACAGCCTGGGTGGACCTCACTGCTGTGGGCTGAGAGTTTAGCTGCCTCCTCTGAAACAGTTATAGATGGTGCACGCAACAAGACCCCCCCCCCCAATCGAACCTACCCGACTCCCTCCCACCTGTCTCTCTCTCCACAACCCCACTCTAAAGGAAACCTTTCCTCCACTCTGCTGTGGAAACTCCTTCACTGATCATCAATGGCAGCCACAGATTCAGTCTCCTCCCTCTACAGGCAGACGTATAGACATGCCTTCTCAATGATTCTCTATATGGCCAGTTTCAGCCCAGACACTTATTGATGGACAGTGATGCTTTGGGGCCCCCCCCCCCCAGCTAGCTATCTTCCCTCCCTCCCTCCCTTTCCCCGGGGCCAGCCATCCTCCCCCCCCCCCCCGAGCCCAGCCATCCTCCCTCCCACCCCCCCGAGCCCAGCCATCCTCCCTCCCACCCCCCCGAGCCCTCGGGGCTGGCCACCCCCCCCCGGGGCTAACAACGCTTCACGGGGTCCTCTTCTCCCCCCGCTAACCGTCTCCTGCTCTGATCATCCCCCACTACTTCTATAATCCCACTACTCAGTCTTCTGCCCCTTCACATCTCCATATTCCTCCTCCTCCCTCCGGTAATGGCCAGCTGTCTCCTAATCTCAGGGTGCTCACCTGAAGGCCCGTCCTCTGCCCCTGGGCGGTGCGTAGCCACTGTAGTAACGTGCACGTGACGAGTTAAAGTTTCCTCCTCGTGAGCGGAAGCGGGCCCGGGGGAACCCGCGGTCTGTGGTGCTGATGCCTGGCCTGTTCGTCCTCTTCACCCCCACCTGCCAGAACCAAGAGCGAGGATAAACAGGACTCCACAAGTCAGACACTAGTACAGGGTCATGTACATCAGTCTCAGTCCCAAGTAGGAAATCTGACTGAAATTCACTTCATAGGCAGATACGTCGACATCGGTCGAAATCCTGAGATTATCCCAGTTCTTTAGTTGAAATCGACACTGGCACTTGAATTTTTCCTACTAGCGCTGACGTTGCCGAAAGCTACAGAGGAAAATGTACTCACCATGACAGATGTGGTTGTGTAACCAAACTCTCAATATGAATACACTAACTATAGGTCATTCTGGATAAGAGTGTCTGCCAAACGGGTCAAATGGAAATGCAATCACAGGAGGTTGGTGGCACCTCAATTGGGGAGGAGGGGTTTGTGGTAATACCTGGAGCAGAATGATCTGAAATTCACGGTTCCTATGTTTGTTGCCATTCCATTAGGTTCCAGCTATTACGAAACGTCCACCCCTCAGCAGCCTCCACTAATGTGTACATCGTCGCATCCTTACCTTAATCTGCCTTCCTCTGAACAGAGACTCGTCCAATGCCATGGCCGTCCTCACAGACTCCTTGTCTGAAAACTCGATATAGGCAAACCTGCAACAGCAGCAGAAACATAAAAAAATGGGTCACAAACGACAAATCGCAGAGAACGGAAATATTGAAGCTCTAAAATCTCAAAGCACAATTCACTAAACAAATGTTGACACCTCTTTTTCTCAATTCCCTTAACGAGAATAAACTGTGATTAACAACGCTTAAATTTGAACAACCAGATCGGCAGTTTCTACGCACTTCAGAATAGACCCCTCCAGGCTATTAGAATAAGCTGTAACATTACTGGGAATTGGAGTCAGTGTGCAATTAACTTGTTTATATGCAGTACTGGCAAAGGCCGTCATTGTAAATAAGAATTTGTTCTTAACTGACTTTCCTAGTTAAAAAGGTTAACTTCATATTTAAGGTCGAAGCGCCGCCTCAATGAGTACTATTTTACTGCGAACGTCCACACGAGGCTACAAAACATTGAGTTTTTCCAGGAAAGCTGTGATTGAGTCCCTTATTTATATATACATTTTTTTTTTTAAAGGCATCAATTGTCACTATCGAGCCGTTACTGTAGCAGTGTCCTGACTATGAACATTGGTCGGTTAACTTGGAAATAATCCTGTCAGTGAGGGTTATGCAACCTCGGCATTCGAATGGCATCATAGTCGGTGCTCTTCCAGAAAGACTTAATTGTGGTCTGTCGTTCCCATCTGTAGGTGAAGCCTTCATGCACCAGGATGGTCCCCCCATCCTATCAACGGCGATTATTGGAGAACAAAAAAAAATAAATAGCAAATACTGATTATTATTATTATTATTTTTTTTTTAAACGGCCGATTTTTAAAATGTATTTGTAATAATGACAACAATACTGAATGAACACTTATTTTAAATTAATATAATACAATATATATATATATAATATAATCTATTTAGCCTCAAATAAATAAACATGTTCAATTGGGTTTAAATAATGCAAAACCAAAGTGTTGGAGAAGAAAGTAAAAGTGCAATATGTGCCATGTAAGAAAGCTAACATTTGAGTTCCTTGCTCAGAACATATGAAAGCCGGGTGGTTCCTTTTAACATGAGTCTTCAATATTTAATCCATGGCGGTGTAGTGTGTTACGAATGGTTCTTTGAGACTGTGGTCCCAGCACTCTTCAGGTCATTGACCGGGTCCTGTCGTGTAGTTCTGGGCTGATCCCTCACTTCCCTCATGATCATTGATGCCCCACGAGGTGAGATCTTGCATGGAGCCCCAGAACGAGGGTGATTGACCTTCATCTTGAACGTCTTCCATTTTCTAATAATTGTGCCAACAGTTGTTGCCTTCTCACCAAGCTGCTTGCCTACGACCTCCACTCATCACTGTAAAACGCTCCCTGAAACACTTCAGCGAGCAGGCCTTTCTAATCCACCTGGCCGGGGTATCCTGGAAGGATATTGATCTCATCCCGTCAGTAGAGGATGCCTGGATATTTTTTTTAAATGCCTTCCTAACCATCTTAAATAAACATGCCCCATTCAAGAAATTTAGAACCAGGAACAGATATAGCCCTTGGTTCTCCGCAGACCTGACTGCCCTTAACCAACACAAAAACATCCTATGGCGTTCTGCATTAGCATCGAACAGCCCCCGTGATATGCAGCTGTTCAGGGAAGCTAGAAACCATTATACACAGGCAGTTAGAAAAGCCAAGGCTAGCTTTTTCAAGCAGAAATTTGCTTCCTGCAACACTAACTCAAAAAAGTTCTGGGACACTAAAGTCCATGGAGAATAAGAACACCTCCTCCCAGCTGCCCACTGCACTGAAGATAGGAAACACTGTCACCACTGATAAATCCACCATAGTTGAGAATTTCAATAAGCATTTTTCTACGGCTGGCCATGCTTTCCACCTGGCTACTCCTACCCCGGTCAACAGCACTGCACCCCCCACAACAACTCGCTCAAGCCTTCCCCATTTCTCCTTCTCCCAAATCTGCTCAGCTGATGTTCTGAATGAGCTGCAAAATCTGGACCCCTACAAATCAGCCGGGCTAGACAATCTGGACCCTTTCTTTCTAAAATTATCTGCCAAAATTGTTGCCACCCCTATTACTAGCCTGTTCAACCTCTCTTTCGTGTCGTCTGAGATTCCCAAAGATTGGAAAGCAGCTGCGGTCATCCCCCTCTTCAAAGGGGGTGACACTCTTGACCCAAACTGCTACAGACCTATATCTATCCTACCATGCCTTTCTAAGGTCTTCGAAAGCCAAGTCAACAAACAGATTACCGACCATTTCGAATCTCATCATACCTTCTCTGCTATGCAATCTGGTTTCAGAGCTGGTCATGGGTGCACCTCAGCCACGCTCAAGGTCCTAAATGATATCTTAACCGCCATCGGTAAGAAACATTACTGTGCAGCCGTATTCATTGATCTGGCCAAGGCTTTCGACTCTGTCAATCACCACATCCTCATCGGCAGACTCGACAGCCTTGGTTTCTCAAATGATTGCCTCGCCTGGTTCACCAACTACTTCTCTGATAGAGTTCAGTATGTCAAATCGGAGGGTCTGCTGTCCGGACCTCTGGCAGTCTATGGGGGTGCCACAGGGTTCAATTCTTGGACCGACTCTCTTCTCTGTATACATCAATGAGGTCGCTCTTGCTGCTGGTGAGTCTCTGATCCACCTCTACGCAGACGACACCATTCTGTATACTTCTGGCCCTTCTTTGGACACTGCGTTAACAACCCTCCAGGCAAGCTTCAATGCCATACAACTCTCCTTCCGTGGCCTCCAATTGCTCTTAAATACAAGTAAAACTAAATGCATGCTCTTCAACCGATCGCTACCTGTACCTACCCGCCTGTCCAACATTACTACTCTGGACGGCTCTGACTTAGAATACGTGGACAACTACAAATACTTAGGTGTCTGGTTAGACTGTAAACTCTCCTTCCAGACCCATATCAAACATCTCCAATCCAAAGTTAAATCCAGAATTGGCTTCCTATTTCGCAACAAAGCATCCTTCACTCATGCTGCCAAACATACCCTTGTAAAACTGACCATCCTACCAATCCTCGACTTCGGCGATGTCATTTACAAAATAGCCTCCAATACCCTACTCAACAAATTGGATGCAGTCTATCACAGTGCAATCCGTTTTGTCACCAAAGCCCCATATACTACCCACCATTGCGACCTGTACGCTCTCGTTGGCTGGCCCTCGCTTCATACTCGTCGCCAAACCCACTGGCTCCATGTCATCTACAAGACCCTGCTAGGTAAAGTCCCCCCTTATCTCAGCTCGCTGGTCACCATTGCATCTCCCACCTGTAGCACACGCTCCAGCAGGTATCTCTCTCTAGTCACCCCCAAAACCAATTCTTTCTTTGGCCGCCTCTCCTTCCAGTTCTCTGCTGCCAATGACTGGAACGAACTACAAAAATCTCTGAAACTGGAAACACTTCTCCCTCACTAGCTTTAAGCTCCAACTGTCAGAGCAGCTCACAGATTACTGCACCTGTACATAGCCCACCTATAATTTAGCCCAAACAACTACCTCTTTCCCTACTGTATTTTATTTATTTATTTAGCTCCTTTGCACCCCATTATTTTTATTTCTACTTTGCACATTCTCCCATTGCAAATCTACCATTCCAGTGTTTTACTTGCTATATTGTATTTACTTTGCCACCATGGCCTTTTTGCCTTTACCTCCCTTATCTCACCTCATTTGCTCACATCGTATATAGACTTGTTTATACTGTATTATTGACTGTATGTTTGTTTTACTCCATGTGTAACTCTGTGTCGTTGTATGTGTCGAACTGCTTTGCTTTATCTTGGCCAGGTCGCAATTGTAAATGAGAACTTGTTCTCAACTTGCCTACCTGGTTAAATAAAGGTGAAATAAATAAAATAAATAAATATTGTCCTGTAGCCCATCCCAGCCTTGCGCAGGTCTACAATTTTATCCCTGATGTTCTTACACAGCTCTCTGGTCTTGGCCATTGCGGAGAGGTTGGAGTCTGTTTGATTGAGTATGTGGACAGGTGTCTTTTATACAGGTAATGAGTTCAAACAGGTGCAGTTAATACAGGTAATGAGTGGAGAACAGGAGGGCTTCTTAAAGAAAAAGCTAACAGGTCTGTGAGAGCCAGAATTCTTACTGGTTGGTAGGTGATGAAATACTTATGTCATGGAATAAAATGCAAATTAATTACTTAAAAATCATGTGATTTTCTGGATTTTTGTTTTAGATTCCGTCTCACAGTGTAAGTGTACCCATGATAAAAAAGTACAGACCTCTACATGCTTTGTAAGTAGGAAAACCTGTAGTGTATCAAATACTTGTTCTCCCACTGTATGAGAGAAAAAGAGACTCACATCAATGATGTGTGGCATTCAGAGGGTGAATGGGCAAGACAAAAGATTGAAGTGCCTTTGAACAGAGTATGGTAGCAGGTGCCAGGCACACCAGTTTGTGTCAAGAACTGCAGAGCCGCTGGGTCTTTCACACTCAAAAGTTTGTGTGTATCAAGAACGGTCCACCACCCAAATTGACAACTGTGGGAAGCTTTGGAGTGAACAAGGACCAGGGATGCTGGACCAATACTTTCCACAGAACACCTTATAGGAGTGCATGCCCCGACGAATTGAGGCTGTTCTGAGGGAAAGGGGTGCAACTCAATATCAGGAAGGTGTTCTAAATATTTTGTTCACGCATACACTTTTTTTTTTTGGGGCAGTGGTGGTAAGAAATGTATATAGAGGAATTCAATGAATATAGAGGAAACATTGACACTAGTCATGAATTGTGCATGGCTATAGTAATGGATACCATTATGTCAGAAAATAAAACCTTTGTGCTCCATTACAGCTGGGATAAACCAGAAATTGACACCGACCACTTATCGCAGGCATTTTGCTGATATTGTTCATTGGGATAAGTAGCCTATACTAGATCAATATAAAGTTACAAATGATTACGCGTGGTCTGTGGTTGTGAGGCCAGTTGGACATACTGCTAAATTCTCTAAAACAAAAGTTGGAGGTTGTTTATGGTAGAAATATTAACATTCAAATTTTCCCAACAACAGCACTGGTGGACATTCCTGCAGTCAGCATGCCAATTGGGCGCTCCCTCAACTTGAGACATTGTGTTGTGTAACAAAACTGCATATTTTAAGAGTGGCCTTATTGTCCCCCAGCACAAGGTGAACATGTGGATCGTGCTGTTTAATCAGCTTCTTGACATGCCTCACCTGTCAGGTGGATGGATAAGCTTGTCAAAGGAGAAATGCGTACCCATTGAGATGGAAACTAAATTGTGCGCAAAGTGAGAGAAATAAGCTTTTTTTGTGCATTTGGAACATTTCTGGGATCTTTTACTTCAGCGCATGAAACCAACACTTCACATGTTGCGTTTATATATTTTCTATGTTTAAAGGATCATTTTAAAAAATATAAATAAATAGTGCAATTTACTGTTAGAAACGTGTTCCGGTTATCGTTATCGCATAAATTCTGGCAATTTATTGTGAGAACCCCCCCCCCCCACATAACACTATGCACTATTGCGGTCAGTCCACTTTAGACCATGTGGACCTTAAGGTCTAACCAAGCAAGGGAAACAATGTTAAATTAGTCATACAAGCAAGCACGTGCACCAATAAGCATCCAGTGCACCGCCAAACCACGTGCTAGTTTACCAAAGAAACAGCTTTGCTCATAGACCCATCTTAGCTGTGTGATGATAGAAGGTGGTGTCGGATGAACACAGATCTGTAACGTTTTTTTAAATTGTATTTATTTTTTACGTATCCAATAATGGGTGTGTGTTACTCAGTGGCACATGGATGATCAACATAGACTTGGTGAGCCTGTAGATTTAGGTTGGTCTCGATCAGTGGCTCCCAAACCTTTTCACTTGGGCCTTTCACAAGCCTAGTCTGAAGGTAGGAGGGTATCAGTTCCTTTCTTATCTCTTATATACAGTGCCTTGCGAAAGTATTCGGCCCCCTTGAACTTTGCAACCGTTTGCCACATTTCAGGCTTCAAACATAAAGATATAAAACTGTATTTTTTTTGTGAAGAATCAACAAGTGGGACACAATCATGAAGTGGAACGACATTTATTGGATATTTCAAACTTTAACAAATCAAAAACTGAAAAATTGGGCGTGCATGTGATATATATATAAATTACTTTTCATCCATGTATGAAGCTGTTAATCAATGTGTTCCTATGGGCTAATAGCAGTATGGACCAATTCAATGTTTCAAAACAATTTTATATTTTTTAATACCTTAAAGGGCCCTAAAATATAAAAACAAATAACTAAACGAACCTTGGTATGACCTTAAAACAATTCCATGTTAGCTTAGTAGAACCCCCATCACACAATACATCACAGTACCACTTCATATTTTGTAGCATGGTGATGGCTGTATCATGTTATGGGTATGCTTGTCATCGGCAAGGACTTGGGAGTTTTTTCAGAATGAAAAACAGAATTGAGCTAAGGACCGGTAAAAATCCTACAGGAAAACCTGTGTCGGTCTGCTTT
The DNA here is from genome assembly GCF_057628025.1 of Oncorhynchus mykiss. Taxonomy (NCBI): domain Eukaryota; kingdom Metazoa; phylum Chordata; class Actinopteri; order Salmoniformes; family Salmonidae; genus Oncorhynchus; species Oncorhynchus mykiss. Next base: position 8,968,974 of record NC_143032.1, read on the forward strand.
CCAACAGATACAGGCAGACAAATCAACAGGACAATAACCTAAAACACAAGGTCAAATATACACAAGTTGCTTACCAAGACAACATTGAATGTTTCTGAGTGGCCTAGTTACAGTTGACTTAAATTGGTTTGAAAATCTAGACTTTAAAATGGCTGTCTAGCAATGTCCAACAACCAACTTGACAGAGCTGGAAGACTTTTTAAAATAATAAAAACGGGCAAATAATGTACACAATCTAGGTGTGCAAAGCTCTTAGACTTAGATGTAATTAGAGAACGATCCATATGCATTTATTTATTTTTTTAGGGCCGATGCAGATTCTAGGGCCAAGGAGGTCGTTAATTCAATATCATTTGAAAATATTTCTGACAATTTCCCAGAGACAGCCATGTATGCATTTTAAAATCCAACCATAATGATTTTTTTTTTTGGAACCAAACTACATAACATGTTAATAATTTTACTTGAATGGTTAAACTCCCGATAAACTGGATAAGTTAAGATTGAATAGGGCTACTCACAATACAGGTGAATGCATATTTTAATAGGAATGTGTGCATGCAGCGAGTTATAGAGCTCGTTTTGCCTGATTAGTGGAGTCTGGTTTCCTTCCATGTGGAAGTTATAGTCAAAGTCAACGGGTGTGAATACTTTCTGAAGGCTCTGTACATCCATGTGAATGAAAGTGGGCTACATCGCTAACCTGCACATTGAGTGTAGACAATTACAATCGAGTAAAGTACGTTGTGTATACTCATTCCTCTAGACCATGTATGACCACATTGGGGTACGCAATGCCGTCGGGGCTACGCCAAATTAAATGTGAGTCACATTCATTTGTTGAAAGAAAGAAAAAACGTCCACATTTTCTAACAGCTCATTTATATTTTCCAACAGGGCTATACATTTGGGTGAGTTTAAAAATAAAATAAATTACCTGAGTAGCGTTGTTTCACTGCCAAAAATAAAATTAAACCATCTAGTGTTCAGTGAAATAACACAATGTCAAATACAGGTAGCCTAGTCAAATAATTAACATCCAATCACATTAACCGTTACTCTCTACTCGCTATACAAGCTCTACTGGGAGTACTGCTACTACCAGCAGTACTACACCTGCACCTGTCGACAACACAAGGTGTTCTGCTTCCATAAGCACATCCAATGCTAGCATCAGTAATTCTACATTTGTTGTTAGCCCAGCTAGCATGGACACTGACCATTGTGAACCTGATGCAGCTGAAGAGTTACTGACCCCTGACCCGGGAAAGCACCGAACAGACAGGTACGTTGGACCATCAAAGAGGTGCAAATATGATGAGAACTACATTGATTTGGGGTTCACTTATAAAATCGGGAGTAGTGCCTTTCCTCAGCCACAGTGTATTATATATGCAAAAGTACGATCTCACAACTCAGTGAAGCCTTCACTCTTGTCTTTGTTTATAAATATATGCACATGTCAATTTGAAAAATAAGCCACGGGAGTTTGAGCGAGAATAAAGACGACTTTTGAGTAGTAAGACATGTATAAAAGCAACAGATATCATTAATAAGAAGGGGCTGGAAGCGTCTTATATGGTGAGCTACCGAGTGGCCTAGGACAGGCAAGCCCCATACTATTGTGGAGGACTTCATTCTTCCTGCTGCCGTGGATATGGCTGGGGGAATGCTGGGGGAAAAGGCACAAAAAAAAAAAACCTGTACAGACAATGCCTTCAAACAACATTGTTTCACGGCACATCAGTGACATGGCAGGAGATGTTTTGAAACAAATACTGCTCTTCTGCAAAGCACTGGAAACCAGGAAAGGATTTTTTATAAAAATAAATAAATAAATACTGGACAGCTTTGTGACATCAAAAGGACTTGTGGTCAAGATGTGTTGGTATCTGTACTGATGGCGCAAAAGCCATGACAGGGAGACATAGTGGAGTGGTAACGCGCGTGCCAGCAGTTGCTTCCGACGCCACTTGGGTACACTGCAGCATCAACAGAGAGGCTCTTGCTGTCAAGGGAATGCCTGACAGCTTGAAAGACGTTTGACACAACAGTGGAAATGGTTAACTTAGTTAAAGCAAGGACACTGAACTCGCGTGTATTTTCTGCACTACGCAATGATATGGGCAGCGACCATGTAACGCCTTAACACAGAAGTGCTCTGGTTATCAAGGGGCAAAGTATTGACACGCCGCTCAATTAAATAAATACCATTTAAAAAACGAGCTTAAAGTTCTTTAATGACCACCATTTTTACTTGTCTGACCGCTTGCATGATGACGAGTTTCTCACACAACTGGCCTATCTGGGTGATGTTCTTTTTCAAGTCTGAATGATCTGATTTGAGGATTACAAGGACTCTCCGCAACTATATTCAATGTTCGGGACAAAATTGAGGCTATGATTAAGAAGTTGGAGCTCTTCTCTGTCTGCATTAATAACAAGGACAACACACAGGTCTTTCCCCTCATCGTATAATTGTGTGCTAATGAACTCAAGCTTCCAGACAATCAAATAGCGAAGGACCGGAATGAGTTGGGCACGCAAAGAAGCAGGTTCTTTCCCAAAACAGACGACACAAACAACTGGATTCTTTATCCCCTTCATGCCCTGCCTCCAGTCCACTTACCGATATCTGAACAAGAGAGCCTTGTGGAAATTGCAACAAGGGGTTCTGTGAAAATTGAATTGAAAAATCAGAAGCCACTGCCAGATTTCTGGATTGGGCGACGCTCAGAGTATCCTGCCTTGGCAAATCGTGCTGTTAAGACACCGATACCCTTGACAACCACTTACCTATGTGAGAGTGGTTTCTCGGCCCTCACTAGCATGAAAACTAAATACAGGCACAGACTGGAAAATTATGACAGACGCTATCCAATACAACATTGCAGAGTTATGTGCACCCTTTCAAGCACACACTTCTCATTAAACCTGTGGTGGGTTATTCACCATTTGATAAACAAATAAGATTTTATATGTAAGATGATTAAATAAAAAGCATAACTATTGACTGTTATTATTTGTGCCCTGGTCCTATAAGAGCTCTTTGTCACTTCCCACAAGCCAGGTTGTGACAAACTCACACTCATTCTTATGTTTAATAAATGTATCATGTAGTGTGTGTGTGTGGCAGGATTACAATGATGGCAACAAAAAAAAAAAAACATTTGAGAGTGTGCTGACCCTGGTGCCAGAGGGGGGTACACAGCTGGAGGTTGAATGTTTGAAGGGGTACGGGACTATAACAAATTTGGGAATCCCTGCTCTAGATGACTGATAGAAGACGGTAGTATTGTGTACTCACAGGCCTGTAGTGAAAGAGCACATGGAGGAACGGGGTGTAGATACGTACCCTTTGGGATGCCCTGTGAACTTGTCGCACAGGATGGTGACTCTGTTGACGGAGCCGCAGCCGTGGAAGTGGGCTTCTAGCTCCTCCGCCGTGGCGCCGTAATCCACCTTTCCACAGAGAGGGAGAACAAGTGAGATACCTCTGACAAACAGAGTGGCTAGTCGATTCCATATTGGAGAATTCACTCGGAGCCAAAAACCCAAATTAAAAAGTTTCTGCACAAATGCATGTGAAAATCATGCACTAATGTCAACAGGCCATCATGGCCGCACTAATGTCAACGGGACATTTATGGAAATTTGAGTCGGCCCTTTAAAAACTGATAGTAAATGCAAACTGATAGGCCTGACAAGGAGAATTACCACATACATGCAAACAGAGCAACCAAGGACGCGTATCTCCTTTCACGAGCTATTCGATAAATATCTAGATACATGGCCTTAGTTTGAAATGACCGTGTGAGTCGGTTTGATTAGAGGGAACGAATTGATGCGATTTAGTTCGATAGACTTGTGTGTGGCATGAACACATTTATTTTCCATTTTGAATTCAAATCTGCTGCTGATGGGAGCTCAGGAGCTGGGCCTCTGAGCTGGATCCGTCTGCTTACTTCTCTAAACTAAATGGCTGTGTGTGTCTCAATGTCAACGGTGTATATGTAGGTACCTGAGCTGACCCATACAGCAGACTGAGCAGCTACCAGGCCACTATCAGATTAAGGGTGGGGAATGTATACTTTTAGTCCCCCGACTTATCTGAAATCACCATCACCCACTGATTAAAATTGTGAGCTGGTACTAAGGCAATACTTATTAGCAAAAAAAAAATATGAAAATTATCTTGTTCATGGAAAAATGACCAAACACGCTGACTGCTTAAAGCAAAACTACCAAAACGATGTATTTCGTTAGCCTGGACAATCGGAATGTTTGAAAACCCCCAATCAGCAGTTGCGTCCACTCTGTTAGGCTACACAACTCTGGTAAAACAATTTTCTACAGCCTACTTGCTAACTATTAGTTGAGTGACAAGCAAATGACATTGCTTGTCACGACTAATAAAGCCTACGACTTGACATTGCGAAAGCCATTTGAGAAGCATCTGAAAGCTGTAGGTGCCGCACAGATGTTCAAATAGCCTATTAGAAAAGAAATAGGCCTACCTCTTGTTGGCGCGAGCAGCTGTGCCTCCCGCACTGTGCGCACAGTTGTGACAGTCATACACAGTTACATGCATAAAAGCTTGATAGGTTACTGAACTGAACGAGAGGACGCATCAATTCCATCCCAACAGATAAAACAATGAGTAAAAACATTAGTGACTTGGGCGATTTGTAAAAGTGAGAACCGGTTTTCTGATCGATGCATGCTTGTATTTGGATTGGATTGGGGCTCCCCTGACCAAATGCATTGTATCTTAACATTTTTTTTACCAGGGACCGACGCATATTGGGGAATCGTTACATCCCTAAGAACAACCCAAATAACATCCAGGGAGGTTAAAGGGAGGCGAAGCCTTACGTTTCCAACGTAGATTGATCTTGCGTCGGCTTCCATTTTCTCCTCGATGGACATGATGACGGGACCGGCTAATGAGAGCACAATTGAGCAATGAGTGAAATTTAAAAACGGTGAACTAAAGAACAAACAGATATACATTTGGATGAGTCTGATATTAATCTGTCTTGCATCTGCTCTCTGGAAACGTCAGTGAAATATAACATTCAGTCGGTGTTCTCAAACATATTTTTGGAAGACATTCTCCGAGGGCAATTCTTTACTCTTTCCTCCCACAAACTCACCTGGTGGAGGGCTAAGGTTCATCTGTTTCTCCACCTCGTTCTGTAACTCCTTCAGCTTTTCTGCTTCCTCCTCCATTTCTCGCACCCGGGCTTTGATTGCCTCCAGCTCCTGAAAAAAAAATATAAAACAAAGAGACACCTATCAATTACAAAGACCACCACATCAGTCAGGACAGAAATCAGCTGGGGGAAAAAAAAGAAACCAAAGGAATATATCCACCTGTGACCTGCATGCACATAACACAATTGAAATTTCAGCAGCCTGAGCTGACCCCATTTCTACTTCTGAGTGGAACAGCCTGGCTGGCACATGACCACTGGCTGGGTCTTTGTAACAGGCAGGATTTATTCACCATTCATTTCAGACACTCTACAGACACAGCTGCATTCTCAACTAGATAACGGTAGACATGCACTCACTGAATGACAACATTTGCATTGCAGTGAAACCCATTCCAGATATTGGGGGATGTCATACATGACCCACAACCAATAGACGAATTCCAACAGCTTTGACAGGCTTCAAACGGACACTGAAATTCATGGCAACAACATGGGTTATTTGACTCGGTCATCACTGATACATGTCTGTATTTTGTTGCATATTTTGTGTCTCTTCCCTCCCTCCCCCTTATGAAAATATTTTAGGACGCAAGCCCAGCCCTAAAAATAAAGACCCGAAGGATGCGGGCCCAGCCCTAAAAAAATAAAATAACACTTCACCCCCACAACTGCTTTTCAACACATTCTGTGTCAACGACCACATTCACGTGCGTATAAAACCTGAAATAATGTAGCTATAAAAAAACATTCAAACGCAAACCTAAAGCTTTAATTTCAAAGTATTGGCAATCCGCATCTTTGCACACAACTACAATAATATCCATGACCCACAAATGTATTAACAGAATACTTGTACTCAAAAGAGTACATCAAAGACTAATCGCTCGCACAAACGTGCTTGTGTTGTGCATCCCTCTAACGTTAAATGCCTTACGTGGGAAGATGAACGTGTGTCAAGAGGCATGTCATCTTGATCGTCCCAATTAGCGAAGTTAGCGACTCGGCTCCCTCCACTACATCAAGCCTGAGTGTCCATATAAAATCGTACCTACAATAGCGCAAGTGCCGCATACCCTTTGCTAGCATTTTAGCTATATGCGGTTAGAAGGGTGGCTAACAGCACATTAAAACGCTTGCTTGTAGCTAGTAAAATGACCGTTAATTGACTATCATATGATGTATACGCTTCTATTTCAGCAGCTGTCAGCGTATGAGGAAAACAAAGGAGGCGTGTTTACCGTGAGCTCTCTCCGTGTCTGCAGATAGACTCGCAATGCCGCGGCTAATGGCGCCTGTCCTACCCTCGCCCCTGTCCACATCTCGGGCTCACATTTTAGCGACGAATATTTTTTTTCCTTCTCCCCCCACTAGGTCGACAACTCTGCTGCAGAGAAACTACCACCGCTGCTGCGCCAACATGGCCGCCAAAAACCACGCATGTCACCACCCATTTATACTGCACTGCGTGAGCCACAATGGCGGTTATATCGACCAAAGAGAGATAAGTCACAGTCACATACCACCACAGGGTATATAAATATAGCTAAATCCATCTTAAAATAACGTGTTTACACCCACAATACAGATCGTACAACAGACATTTGTCTCAACTTTTAGAGAGGCTTTGGGCATAAACTATGCCCTTCACTTACCGGGTCCTCAATTGCAGCTTCTCCTTCCTCTAATCCCGGCTCCTCATCGCCAACACCCGGGTCTTCTAGTTCTGGGTGCCCTGGATCTGAGTCCAGTAGGGATTCTTCCGTCATTCCTGAGTCCAGTCCGTTACCGAACTCCGCCATCGCCCAATTCCGGTTGATCCGACCCGCCTCGTGGCTAAATCAACGTTACAGGCCACTACTCACACCGGGGGGGAGAGTGAGCGGGGCAAAGGAAGAAGAAAAAAAAAAACGGCTGAACACGCCGCTTAGGAAAGTTAAACGTGAAATAAAAGGCGAGCTTCAACTCTTGCCTCTGTCCGAACGGGTTCAACGGATAATATATGCTACGATTTCACAGACTAGTGGCTACTTCAGTTTTATGTCGCGAATTTTCTGAAGATAATCTACAGTGATATACATGAAGAAATATACATAAAATCGAGGATTCTCTTCGCTAGCGCCGTGTCCCTCCGTTCAGAAATGGATGCCGGGGGGTGGAGTTACGTTTCACTGCGGGCGTGAACTCGCAATTTTATTAGTCAGTTGATGATCGTAGACACACACTCCTGCGTCTATTGGATATCTGGCAGCACATTCTCTTTTTAACATTTTTTGTCTTAAACTTCAAAATCTGATTCGATTAGAAATCTGTCAATCACAAGGCCCACTCCCCCATTTGTTTTGCGACCTATGATTGCATTATCATTAATGGAGTCTTTTTGTAGGCACTAACTCCGCCATGGATCGTTGGACAAAGCCTATGAATGAGGAAAATTGTGTTTTTGGAGGGTTTTTGGCTAAATAACAAAAATAAAGGTGTAACATACAGGCTTTGGAGATCACATTCGTTTTGTTGAAATAATCATCAGCTAACGTCACCTTGTTGTGCATTTGGAAGAATTTATGTAAAAATCACATAGGCTTTGTAACTGATTGCTATTATTACTAAATCTGTGTTAACCTAAGACCTTACTTTGAGCATTTATTCCCAAATCCTATTCTTTCCCCATTAATTTTTCCCATGGGGATGGCTGAACAACTATGGTGGTTAATGTTATTGCAAGAAAAGTGGAGTGAGAGGTGTTCCATTTACAGAGTAACTTCTACAATTAGTTATTATATTAGCAGATTCGGTTGTAATCTAGAAACTAAATATCTAACTGTAAACAACATGCATATTGAGAGCTCCTCATGGAGTAGAACTCATCACCTTATTCTACTGTATTCCTCTCTCGAAGCATCCACACCTCCAGGCCACATAGGCATATCCAGTGAATTGGCAAATACTCTTTGGCTACATGTTATCATAACCATCACAAGTGACTGGTGAGATTCATTTAACAAGCTGAGGAGCAATGAACCCAACTGACATACCAATAACATGGTAATAGGACCAGTTTTGTTGTTCAATTAAAATGTATTTATTTTCTGTATACCAAAGAAAACCAAATGGCGATCCAACACAAAATGAGAGTACAAGTAAGGAAAAAAAGCTGAATCAATATGCTAACACACTTATAACACACTGCCACCATTATTGTTCAATATTCATACCAATAAAAATTCTCTTTCTTGAGTAAAGAGACATCATTAAAACCGTTATGAGTCAACAATCAAAACAGTGATGAATAATGATAAAAATAGCAGAAGTAGTAGTTATAACAATAGTGATAATCAAGTGACAATGAATAGTGAATAGAATAAAAAGCATATCTCCATAAAACTACCTTGGACCGATCCCAGACTTGGAGCACAGCACTGTAACCCAGTCCTTGTTTTTAGACAAGCTACAGCTCGACACCATAACAAAAGAAAATAAAATAAAAAAGATTAGTAATTATGAAGGATATTTTAAAAGTGTAGTCTATGAGCCAAATCAAGTGCCTGCCCCAGGTTGTGAAGGCTGAAATGCATTCATCTGTAGCTCATGGTAAAAATCTTGGACTGGCTCAAATGTCAAGCCATGGGAGTTCCTTTACAGTTTGCATGAAGAACATCTCTGCTGCTCTGTCAACCTCAAGATTGCTTTTTGGTTTTTTTAAATGACAGAAAGCAAAAGGAAGGATAACTTTGGAATATTATTTTTTTCTTAATATATTTCTTAAAAAAAAAAAAAAGTGTAATTTGTCATTTTGCATTTTGTCAAAACTATTAATAGTAACATTATTAATATACAACTTAAAACAGAAGGAAAAATATCTTTAGTATTTTATGTGTCCTTCAAAACAGCACCTTTCATAGTTTGTGCGGTCTTGACTTTTTGCATGTCCCAATTGCTTACAGAAGTATCCCCAGTAAGACAAAGGTGACGACTAGAGTACCCAACTGACTCCCTTCTCCTGGACTTGCATTGTTTCTACCCATACACAGATAAGTACTAGCTTGCAACCACATATGTTTCAAGACAGAAAAAAAAGAAATTACATCTCAGAAATTAAACCCCGTTCTTTTCTAGTCCTTGTTGTCAAGTCTGTTTCATTTGACCTCCCCAGGAAGTTGATGTATCCTGAACAAAAATATAAAAACGCAACAATTAACTGTTTTACTGAGTTACAGTTCATATGAGGGAATCAGTCAACTTAAATAAATTCATTAGGCCCTAATCTATGGATTTCACATGATTGGGAATACAGATATGCATCTGTTGGTCAAGGATAACTTAAAAAAAGAAGAAGAAATGGGCCTCAGGATGTCATCACAGTATTGCCGTGCTTCCATAACCCCACCATGGGGTACTTTGTTCACAACGTTGACATTAGCAAACTGCTCGCCCACAAGACGCCATACACATGGTCTGCGGTTGAGGCCAAATTCTCAAAAACAACGTTGGAGGTGGCTTGTGGTAGATAAACTAACATTAAATTCTCTAGCAACAGCTCTGGTGGCTATTCCTGCATTCCAATTGTACACTCAAAACTTGAAACATCTGTGGCATTGTGTAACAAAACTGCAAAAAATTTAAAAAATGAAGTGGCCTTTTGTCTCCAACACAAGGGGCACTTGTGTAAGGATCAGCTTGTTGATATGCCACACCTGTCAGGTGGATAGATTATCTTGGCAAAGGAGAAATGCTCACAAACAGGGATGTGATCACATTTGTGTGTTCTTGGACAATTTCTGGGATCTTTTTTTCTGCTCATGAAACAACACTTTACATGTTGCATTTATATTTGTGTTCAGTGAATATTGTTTGTTAAGGAATATCACTCGTTTCAATCTTACACTTGACATTATTTGTTGTGGATATTTTTCCTTGACCAAATAAGGAAATGTTATTTTCTTGTTCAACATTCATTCAATAGATCTTAAAAACACCAGTAGTGAATTAATAAATTTAGAAATAATTTAACAAGTGTCAGGACTAAGACTTTCCTTGCACAGCAGTAAGGTCTGATCCGTTTTGTTTGATGTTTAATGAGTTAATGTAGATATTTTTTTTTGACAGACTGCAAGTACCAAAAACAATGTTTCCAATGTAATTCATGTAACTTACAATAACACATCCAACATGCAACACGCACATCTTTCATTAAGTAGAAAGACACTGCATAAGAATGCTTAAGAATAAAAACGTTTCATACAATGTAAAACGCATCAAAGTGCCGTATAATGAGAGTCTGCCCTCTTCAGCCTCTCTTTTCCCTGTCTATAGAGGATTGTCATGAGAACAGTGAGTGGGTGTGTCTGAAATGGAACCCTATATAGTGAACTACTTTTGACCAGGGCCCATGGAGGATTCCATTTCAGCCACAGCCAGTGTGTTTAGAGGAGGGGATAATCTGTTCAGTTTAACAGGCCAATTCTAGTCATAAGCAGTTAAAAGTACCTTCCGATTCCATGTGAAGTAGCATACACCATCTGAACACACGCCATCCCTATCCATACAGGAAGCTTGTAGTGACACACAATCAAGATGGCAAGTTCAACACCACTAAAAAACAGAGCTACTTCTCATTTCTGGTCCAACTCTATACAGCTGCAGGTAATCCCAGCAGTCTTTTTTTAGTCAGTCAGATAATGGCCTAATTGTTTTTTTTTGCATAAGCACAGTCTTTAGGGATAATACACAAGTATTATAAGAGTGATTTAAAAACTGGGCCAGGATGGTTAAGGACAATATTATAACCGCAGCCCAGGACAATATAAGGGACTGGTAAATGTTCACTCATTTGATAACTTTTGGTGAAGCAGTGTGACAACAGTGTATCCAGTTTGGACACAAGAACTCGGGAGAAAGACGTCCAATGCGAGGGAGCAAGGGTGGTAGGTGACTGGGCCTTTCCAGCACACATTAAAGAATATTAGCTTGGAGGACCAGTGCCCAATGTGTTTATAAACATTTAAGGAGCCCAATGGGTCCAGTCTTTACCAGCACTGATGGGTGCCTTAGCTGGTGCTGCTGGGTAAGGGTGGGGAAGCTGAAGGGTCCTCCACACAAGACCCGGAGGCGGAAACAGAAATAGACCCGCTATCAGATTTATTGTTGATGATGGTCGCTGGCTGGCCAAAGTTAGTGGTTCTCAGAGTGGCTAAATGTCGAAGGGAGAAGACATGGGATCTTGCTGCTGCTCTGGACTCAAAGCTTGTGTTGCAGGCCTGGCACTTGCCTCTCAGCGTCTCTCGGCCTGCAGGCTGGCCTCCGGCTGGGGGAGAAGAGGGCTCCAGGACGGTCAGCTGAACCGGTTTGGGAAGGATGGGACGGTGGGCTCGCAGAGCGTTGTACTGCAGGTAGCTGCCCGAGCTCATGTCAATCGTCTTGGAGGGATCTGACGACACAGGAGACTACAAAAGACAGAGAAAGAAAAAAAAAGTCACTCCAACACTGGCTTCTGACATACATGTTCAACAAAAGGTCACTGGTGTATTACCTCAACATACAGTTCTAGACAAGAAGCTACGTTTTAGAGCTGGTTTCCCCAGACACAGATTCAGCCTAGTCCTGGACTAAAACACATGCACAATGGAGATTTCCATTGAAATTGATTTTTGTCCACAACTGGGCTTAATCTCTTTCCTAAATAGCTGCCTGTAAAGTTTTTTTTTAAATTATTTTTTTATAAATATCTCCACAGACCAATTCATTGCATACTGTACAGTAAAATGTCTGACCAGTTTCTCCTGCTGCAGCCTCCAGCGTTTCTCCTTGGCGCGGGTATTCTGGAACCAGATCTGGACCACCTTGAGCGGCAGCCCGAGCTCCGTCCCTACCGCCTCACACTCCATGGCGTTAGGGTGGGCGCACGTCTCATAGCACGACTGCAGGATGGACAGCTGCAGACAGGACAGGTGTGTGCGTGGCCTGCGGGTGGTGGAGTGGTGCAGGAAGCTGCTCTCCGATGGAGAGGTCTTAGCGATGGTGACAATGCTGACTGTGGTTTGATTACTTGCGCTTGCTGTTGTGGTGGTGGTGGGGGTGGTAGTTGCCGTGGCAGCAGAGGCAGGAGCGGAGGCCGTGGCAGCAGCAGGAGCGGAGGACGTGGCAGAAATGGTGATGGCAGTGGGGGCAGCAGCTGCACCGACAGCTGTGAAGGTACGGGGTGCTGACAGACCCAACTGTTCCCTAGACAGTGTGTTGATCTTAAAGGGGCCCTTGGCCGACCAGTAATTGAGCCCATTTTGCCTTTGTGACGTCGCAGCAGGAGACTTGCTAATTGGCGTCGAGGGCAGTTTTGGCACCATGCGGTTGGTGGATCCAGGCCTGGCGAGTGGCTTCGCTTGGTTACGATCATCCACTTCTTCATCATCTTCCCCAACTTCCTCTTCAGGCGCATGTTTGGGAAGGGGGCGAGGCGGGGGAGGTCGGATTTCCTTGTGGACGACAGGGAGAGCTGGAGCGATGTTTTTGGGGGCAATTTTGACCATTGTGACATTGTTTGTCAACTCCATTTTGGTCTTTGGCACTGCAGACACACTGTGGCTCACGGAGGAAACGGAAGAGGCCACCTCCTTGGGTCTGTTTGGAACAGTTTTTTTCACATTTTCCTCCTTCTTCACCTCCATCTTTGGGATGGCCCGTACTGGATTGGCTACAGTTGAGACGCTGCTGTTGGAGTTTGATTTGGGGGTGCTGGAGAAGATGGGTTGTGACAGTGGCCAGGTGAACTTGATGAGTGGTTTGCCCACTGCTGCCAGAGTGCCATCACTGATGAAGCGAACCTCACCCTTGCGCTCCCTAGCCCGCATGTTCTGGAACCAAATCTGTACAACTTTCTTTGGGAGATGGACCCACTCTGATATCTGCTCAAACTCGTGTTTCCCAGGATTTGGGTCTTTGAAATAGCAGCCATAAAGCACATTTAGCTGCTCAGCCTGGATGATGGTCCTGGAACGTCTCATGTCGCGGTACCGCCGTGCTTTGGGCCTGCCTTTCTGGTCCCTCTCCTCTTTTTCTCTCATGTAGACAGTGCTGGCCTTGGCCATGTTATTCCCACTGACAAATCCACTGCTGTTGGAAGTCGCTTGCTCAGGCTTGACCTTGACCACAATGAGTCTCCCTTCCCCAGGTACCCCAAAAGCTGTGGGCCTTAGACCGAGTCCATCAAGCAGACGGCCCTTTTGTGCTGAAGTCTTGTCACCCGTGAGAGATGTTGAGCTGTTGCTTTTCCCAATGCTGAGATCTAAAGCAGCCTCACAGTCTCCTCCATTAGGCATGTAGTGGGATGTGTGGGTATGGGAGGAGAGGGATGATGTAATGAGAGGGTCAGAGAACCGGGTGATGTTAGGGGGGTTTGGAAAGGCAGGTACTTTGCCTCCATCTCCTTCTGCAACTCCGAGCCCAACCACTGAGGGAGGGAGAGAGAGAACATAAGGGCTATGGAACTGATTTGAGAATGGAGTGAGGGACAGAGACAGAGGGAGGGAGTGTAGAATACCACTTGGAAGCCTTTGATGGTCAATGGTGACGGGAAGGTGGGAAGGAGGATCAGCTTGGGCCTCTAGTTGTAAATCCACGTCGGGGTCTAGTCTCTCCTTCTTAACCTCTACCTCCTCCCGCTCCAACTCCCTCTTTCTCTTTCTTCTCTTTGCTCTCTGAGCTGCGGCCTCCTCGGCATCATCGTCATCCTCAGCGTCTGAGAGGAACACAGTGGTGGAGCGCAACACCTTTCCTCCTGAACCCTTGTCTCCTGACAGTTCTACCAGAGCCTCCTCTTTAGCAGGGCTGCCTGGCCCCTCCCTCATGGAGCCACTCAGGCTGTCCTCATCACTCACAATGACAGAGGTGTAGAATTCTTCATTGTCTGAGGTCAGACACGAGTCCCCTTGGCTCTCCCTCCCCATCTCTTTACGCCCTCCACTATTTGACAAATCCATCGCGTGACTGCCAGAGGCCTCGTCGCTGACCCCACCCTCGGTCTCATCTATTGTAAGACAACCTTCCTCCTCGTCGTTATCAAGACCCTTGTATTTTTTACCATAGCCTGCAATGCTGCTCACGCGCTCTGTTCCCCCAGCTATCTGCCGCTCTTTGGCTCGTCGGGCGTCGGTGAGCCACTTGCGTACCTCCACCTCGGTGAGCCCCACCTCCCTGCCCAACGACTCGCAGTCCTCACGGGGAGGACTGGCTGCATCAGCCTCGCTACGCGACTCCAGAAACGCACGCATAACCTGTATCTGGAACTCTGACAGTATCGGGGGGCCTGAGAAGTGGCGAGCCCTGAAATGATCATGGCGACGAGTTGAATCGGGGGAATTTAAGGTGCGTTTAGAGGGGCTAGATTCCGGGGAGCAGACAGAGGCATAAGGGCTTGTGCCAACTTCAGATTTTTGAGGGGTAGAATCAGGGCTAAGCAAAAGATTTAAAGTGGTAGGACTTAGGCTTGAGTTGCTGGTAACAGACGGTGAGCGGTCACTACACTTGTCATTGTCCCCCACTTTCTCATCTGGCCCCATGTGACCTGCTGAGTTCCCGCTCTCTGTTGTGCTCTCTTTCATTTCAATTTCTCCATCTATCATACATGACTCAGCCCTGTTATTTTTACCTACTAAGGCGCCGAGATGCTCTTGTGCATATCCCTTACCATCCTCCTCACAAATCTCTCTTTCTCCATCACCACATTCCATGGACCAACTGTCCTCCTTCTCAGCCTTAAGTGATCCTTTCTCCTCAGCTGTCGCCTCGTTTGTGTCTTGCTTCACTTTGCTCTTGTTTGTTTGGCTGTCTTCTGAACAGGCTTGTGAGATTGCTTGGAGACCGACAGCTGGCCACTGGTTCTGTAAGCTACTGAGTCTTTGGGCCAGGATAGCTTGCTGGGCAGCATTGAGACCTAGTAGGGGTATTGACTGGGTCAGAAGCTCTGGGTTTAGTCTCTGGCTTTGTGTTTGGAGCCCATTCAGGATAAAGGGGATGAGCATCTGAGTCTGGGTTATGAGCTGAGGTGAGGCCGTGGCAGGGGATGCACCAGCCGCAAACAGAGAGGGGAGGAGGGAGGGGAGGAGGGTGTGAGAGATAGAGCTTGGGCTGGACGTGAGGAGGGTGAGAAAAGCAGAGACTGCCTGAGCAGAGGTCACAGGGGAGGAAAGCAGTGAGGGAGACGGCTGGGTTTGAATTGCATCTCCATCTTTGTTAGTCATTGCTGCAGCAGCCAGGCTTGCCGGGGTGACACAATTGCTGCTGGGGGTGCTAACCAACTGTGCAGCACTGCCCCCAGACGTAACAACTAAGTTAGTAGCCATATTGGTCCTTCCTGAATTTCCACCTGCACTGTTGGCAGAGATTCCTGCATTTCTGCTACGAGTTTGGTGCAAAACAGATTTCAAATGACTCTCCAGGGTGATGGCATGGTTGTAAGAGACTCGACACACAGTGCACTGGTAGGGCTTGTTTGATAGATATGGCCGAGACAGAAAAGGGACTGAGGGAGCGGCTGGGGTCCCATTTTCACCACCCTGTTTTAGGGATCCGGTTCTCATCCGTTGCACATGAGATGCAGAGTTGTAGTGAACACTTAATGTGGTCCTGGTAGGAAAAGCCTCTAAGCACGCATTACACTTGAATGGAGGACTGTCATCGCCTTCAGCCATTACACAATTTGTACCCCTTGACTCTTCATTGTTGTCAGGTGTTTCTGTGGACTGATCTCTCTCCTGATGCGTCTCAAAGACAACTCCACCTCCCTCCAGGTCTCTAGCTCCCTCTGCCTCCTTATCCATCTCTTTATCTCCAGACCCAATGAGAGTGTGCCTACTGTCGGAATTATGTTGGGGTCCGTCAGTGTTCTCATTATTATGACACGGGTCTGAGAGGGAGGCGGAGGAGGCTTCTAAAAGCTCCAGCTGTAATGACGAAGCATCTGATGTAAAGGAGAAAGGCAAGATATTTCAACAGCTTTTTTTGGTAGATGGAACCCTGACAGCACCCGATTAATGTATTACCTGACAAACACAAATACAGTCATAGCAAAAAAAATTATGCTTGTAGGTGTAACAATACCCTCTTAGTAACAGGCGTTTAAAATTAGCACACGCTAGATGTTTAGGTTCCTCTGTCAATGTGCTTGTATCCACTATTCAAATAAATTCATAAACACAATATTGATAAACTAATCCACAGTGCAAAATGGTGGGTACTGCGGTCATTCAAAGGAGAAAGTCACCTGCGTCATGCTGAACATCGGTGTCCCCGTCCACTCCACTCGCCCCCTGTTTGGGAGCAGCCTGGTGAAGAAAAAGTGATTAATTCATTCTGAAAAAGGAAACTTTACCTTCAGACTAAATTCTGCTGACACGGGAACCAACTGCTTTGCTTTGCAGTCCAACAAGAGAGCATCTTACTACAAATTGGTGACTCATTCTGCAATATTTCACATAACCAGTGATCCACTACTAATAATGCCCTAAGGGGGTAAATAAAATTATATTGAACAGTCTACAGTCCCACAATTATGTATACACACAATGTACAATAATGTATCATGTATACACACAATGTTCAATGTACATACACACAATGTACAATAATGTATCATGTATACACACACAATGTACAATAATTTATCATGTATACTGTTTAACATCCAAGTATCATTCATGACACACATCACCATAATAACAGACACCCAAGTCAAGTTTTGTAGACCCATGTGATGTAGCGTAGCACTACTCACAATGTCCAGCAGCTTGTCTACACAGTTAGGGAGCACACTATGACTGTCAGACAGGTGCAGAGAAAGGGAGCCCCTGTCTGGTAACCCTTGTTGACACAGGGGGCACAACCACACCTCGTTGCTTTCACTGCACACCGTCTCTCCAGACTTCTCCTGCAAGATCAAAATGTGTTTCAGTGGATAGAAAAATATTGCTTTGAAATTAGAACCATATCCAGGGGTGTTTATTTGTATTATTATTTTTTTTTTTATGTCATAGGCTACACAGTGCAAATGGTATTTCAGTAAGTATGTTGGAAATATAAATCTACATAAACCTAAATAGTGAGAGTAATCCAAGTTACGCCTCAATATAGATAACAGAAGAAACACATACAGCCTATCGCTAGTCTTAATTGTTTAGGCTATACAGCCAAAATAGTATGACGAACTTGGACCAAATAAATCAATAAAAACAGACAAATAAAAATACAGAATATTTTCTGATTTGAATGCAATGTCACTTCACTTGGTACGAATAAACAGTTTTTCCACTTCAATTAAATCGTTGTGAATGGCCTGATTATTGACCTTGACCAGCATACATTTACCAAATTTCAGAGACAAGTACGATATCTAGGATCATGCAAAACATAACATGTCGCTTTATTGTAACTAATGAGCGAACCATGGGCCATTTGAACGTGATCACACACACACACACACCTATATAATAGCCTTGTAAATGGCCAGCATACCCCAACCACGAGACAATGCAGTGTTGTTCTTTTCCAAAGCCACTCGGCAGACATTGAATTGTGTAATTAGACCAAACGACCCTATTATTAGGCTACAACTTTCAATACCGGTACTTCTAAACGAATCGATGAGCGATAAAAAGATACATGTCGAATACCAACACTCCGCTGTATTGCCCACTTCCGTCCTCACCAATTAGCTAGCTAGCCGTGCCCAGAAAATATCGTTTTACCAACAAGGTTGCTTGATTATTATAGTTGAGAGAGAGAGTGCCGTGCGTTATAAACCATAGTTTTAAGGATTTATACAACGGTATTGATACATTCCCATTGCTCTTCATTCTTTAGCTAATTAAGGTACAGATTAATTAGATACGCGGAACAGTGATGAATCAATTAGCTAGCAAGCTAGTTAGTTAGCCAAGCTATCAACGTTGTGATGCTAACTAATGTTATGAAATGCAACAAACACTAGTTCCTCTGCAATTATAAAGGACGGCAAAAACAGAGACTCGAAACGTACCGCATTGATTATTCATTTACGGTGCGAAATTAAAACCAAATGATCAAACAATCGTGCCAGCCTGTTAGCCTGCAAGATAACCCGTCGCACTCTCAACTAGCTAGTCCAGAAGACAAAAAAAATAAAATAAACTTATCCCAGGTGTACATGGCTACACATCCTGAAGCATAGCGTTCCACTACAAATAGATACATAGACGGAGTCGCTAGGCTTTTGGTTCCCATCCGAAACCTCGGCCTTGAGTGGTTCCCTTACCCCACAGATTATGGGCTTCCAATCGGGCATCCAGTATTACGCCACCCGCTGCCTGCTCAACAGCGCAAATTGAGGCCTACATGGACTAAGCTATTTAATTAATGAATATGGCTTCCCTTCACAGATGTGTAAAAAAAAAAAAAAAAAACGCACCCCTCCTCCCTCACCATTCCACAAAACCCAGGACGCATTTTAATGATCAGTTTCATTATCCAAGAGTTTTAGTATTCACGAACATCTTTAACAAATCATTGTAGATAGCTTCGTGCAATAATTGACCAAATAAATCAAACGCTAAGCTACTTGAAACAGACTACATGCACACTGCGCACGGCAAAGGGGGGTGGTGGGGTGAAGAGAAGGGGAGGCAGAAAAGTTTTGGACATTTATGTTCGAATTCGGTGCATAGAACTATTTGATATACAACAATTCATCGTTCGATTGTTGTTCAAATGATAGTTTCAATCTTTCAAGCACAATCGCAATTAAGACATCGACAATATCGTTTAATTAACTTCTGAGCAATTAGTTAATGCATTTACCTGCATGGTCGCCGCTCCAGCACACGCTTCCTCTCGCTCTTTAAAACTGAAAAGTTTTCCTGCTCGCCCTCCCTCGCCTGTTCTCTCTCTCCCTTCGTCTCTCTCCCTCCCTCTTCTCTCTAGTAAACACACGACAGCTCCCCCCAAGGCTGATCGCTGACATTCAGCAGGGACGCAGACGTGTCGTCAATATAAAACCTTTATGTAACAATATGAGTTGATTCAAATAATATTTGTCTCGTCGAACCAGTTTTGCTGTTTAATGTAATGAGGCATGCTGAGAGTGGGCTTTTCCAGAGCCATGGCGACTGTTCTGAATAAGCATTTGTAAAATTCAATCAACCGGATTGAATCAGATTTCATACCCAACATCCTGATCCTGTATGGGGTCATCAGATTAGGATTAAAATAACTAAACAGAGTGAATAGTTTACAGATTGAAACTTTAAACAACTATATCGGAAATGTATCTCGATAAAACGTTACATTTATTTCGAAATATAGTGAGCCAATATATGTATTCGATTAAAGCTATTTGGTTTCTGTTTTGTTTCTGAGTCCAGCAATTGTAGGCTATTCAATGAGATTGGCGCTTTTCACTTGGGCCTAATAGAATCGACCCCTATGTAATTAGGTCACTTCTTCTACTGCTTCTATTATATCATGGCGGTACACAAACAAACGTTTAA
Organism: Oncorhynchus mykiss; assembly: GCF_057628025.1. Classification (NCBI taxonomy): domain Eukaryota; kingdom Metazoa; phylum Chordata; class Actinopteri; order Salmoniformes; family Salmonidae; genus Oncorhynchus; species Oncorhynchus mykiss. The sequence goes on from NC_143032.1 coordinate 8,988,700, forward strand.
GTCACTTCTTATTTCACCAAACACTTTTATATTAATGTACATTTTATTGCAAAGTAGTGCGTCACAATAGTTGCATTAGTCACGGGGGATTAGGGTTATAACAAAGATAGAAAGAGTATATTGGATATGTTTAAAAACTGTTACAGTTGTTTCCCAATCTCTGTAATGTACCTTTTCTGCGTTATTATGACGGGCTATGATGCCCGGGAATGCAGTAATTACCTAGGTGTCCACACTGCGCCTTTCTAAAATACTTGCAGCTGTCAGGGATTTAGGAAAACTCAAACTCCAACCTGTTTTGCGTGATTGTTGATCGGTAATAACTTGTTACCATATCCTTACCACTATATGCCGTGCTTTTATGTCCGATAATTGTGTATTTATGTTATAAATATTTTATATTTTCTTTATTTTTCCCCCCTCCACATTTAGTTCTGTTGGACGATTAGAGGGTTCAAGGAAAAATGGTTGTCTACCTACAAAGATACCGCCCAGAGCACTATGTAAAATGACTAAATGCACATACAGCTGCACTGTTACATTGTAACAAATAGTAGCTGACTAATGTCAGAGAAAATTCTGTACATTATAATACTTTGTTTTAGTTTGTCATGTCCTTAACTTTGTCTAATTAAAATGGTTAACACTAAAAGTATGGTCTAATTTTGTTATTACAAACATGCAATGAAAAGTTATTATGATTGGTTTCCAGGTATGTCCTGCTGTGCTGTCTAGGTGGCGTCTTCTTTTTCCCAAGGCAGTTAAGCCAAAACCACGCCCCGTTATTCAGAGAGGCGTTCTACAACGCTTTGAGCGCTCTCCAAGTCCGGAAGTGAATATCACGTAGCGCGAATTTTCAGTCACTGATTAATAAAATTTTCCCTTGTATTTCAAGATTGAAAAATATAATAACATAATGTCGTGGACCGAGCTAGCCATTAACATCCCTTAACGCTCAAAGACAGATTCAATGGCTGTAGCATAGCGTATTCGACTGAATGATTAGCTAGTAAATATGAGACATTATGAATAATAAGCATTTGCTTTTACCTGTTAGTAGCCTACTAATGATAATATAACTTCAAATACCGAGATGGGTTAACTTAGCTGACCTTCAATTTAGGGAATTCAGCAGAGTTATGAGACATTTGTACAACTCATTGAAACTATGAAAATAAATACATGGGCAAATGTTACCAAACATGATAATAATAGGCCTGCATTACGGTAGGCAGCTAATTGTTAAATTACACTTAACATTCTTACCTTGGAAGGTCACTGTCTCTGCGCTGATCGCCTGTGAGTGAGACAACGCTAGCTAGCCAATGGGAGCGTAATAGAACACCGGGGGCGTGGTTTTTAGCTTACCTGCGTTGAGAAAAAGAAAGACGCGTCTGGGTGTCATTGACCTAGTACATGGTAATTCAACCACTTTTAAAGAACAATGAACTACAAACCTGTCCATATGCGGTGTCAGTCAAATCAGAGCAATCACTTCCAGTGTCACTGAATGATACGTTCATCTGCCATTCAGCAAGATTTGGATCCACTCTTGCTGGGGATGTTGGATGATTGGGAATGTGTCTTCCAACCTCTATCACCACACTAGTTGTGTTTGGTCTTGTTAACCTTGTTAACTTGTTAACTTGTTTACCTTACAAATGAAATACAAGATCCAAAAACATTGCTTGCTGTTTGGGGTTTTAGGCCGGGTTTCTGTACAGCACTTTGAGATATCAGCTGATGTAAGAAGGGCTTTATAAATACATTTGATTTGAGCTGGAGTGCTAATCTCAGTTGCTACACTTTATCAGACATGATGGCGCCGACGGAGATGGCAGCATCGCGACTAGCTCTTAAGCAACACTGCAATATTTTGTTTGTTTATGTACTCTTTATGTACTCTTTATGTACTTTTTTTTACGTTATTAGCTCAGGAATTGTTTTGTGTCATTACTTACAGCCCGGGAAGAACTATTGTTCATCAGCCAAGATCTCAGAAGAAATGTAGACCTCCACAAGTCGGGTTCATCCTTGGGAGCAATTTCTACAGTGCCTTGCGAAAGTATTCGGCCCCCTTGAACTTTGCAACCTTTTGCCACATTTCAGGCTTCAAACATAAAGATATAAAACTGTATTTTTTTGTGAAGAATCAACAACAAGTGGGACACAATCATGAAGTGGAACGACATTTATTGGATATTTCAAACTTTTTTAACAAATCAGTTACCACGTTCATCTGTTCAAACAATAGTACGCAAGTATAAACACCATGGGACCACGCAGCCGTCATACCGCTCAGGAAGGAGACGTGTTCTGTCTCCTAGAGACGAACATACTATGGTGTGAGATGTGAAAATCAATACCAGAACAACAGCAAAGGACTTTGTGAAGATGCTGGAGGAAACAGGTACAAAAGTATCTATATCCCCAGTAAAACGAGTCCTATATGAAAGGCTGCTCAGCAAGGAAGAAGCCACTGCTCCAAAACCGCAATAAAAAAGCCAGACTACGGTTTGCAACTGCACATGGGGACATAGATCGTAGTTTTTGGAGAAATGTCCTCTGGTATGATGAAACAAAATAGAACTGTTTGGCCATAATGACCATCTTCATGTTTGGAGGCTTGCAAGCCGAAGAACATCATCCCAACCATGAAGCACGAGGGTAGGAGCATAATGTTGTGGGGGTACTTTGCTACAGGAGGGACTGGTGCATTTCACAAAATAGATGGCATCATGAGGGAGGAAAATTATGTGGATATATTGAAGCAACATCTCAAGACATCAGTCAGGAAGTTAAAGCTTGATCACAAATGGGTCTTCCAAATGGACAATGACCCCAAGCATGCTTCCAAAGTTGTGGCAAAATGGCTTAGGGACAACAAAGTCAAGGTACTGGAGTGGCCATCACAAAGCCCTGACCTCAATCCTATAGAAAATTTGTGGGCAGAACTGAAAAAGCGTGTGCGAGCAAGGAGGCCTACAAACCTGACTCAGTTAGTCCAGTTCTGTCAGGAGGAATGGGCTAAAATTCACCCAACTTATTGTGGGAAGCTTGTGGAAGGCTACCGTTTGACCCAAATTTCAAGGCAATGCTACCAAATATTAATTGAGTGTATGTAAACTTCTGACCCACTTTGAATGTGAAGAAAGAAATTAATGCTGAAATAAAATCACTCTCTGCTATTATTCTGACATTTCACATTCTTAAAATAAAGTGGTGATCCTAACTGACCTAAAACAGGGAGATTTTACTAGGATTAAATGTCAGGAATTGTGAAAAACTGAGTTTAAATGTATTTGGCTAAGGTGCATGTAAACCTCCGACTTCAACTGTAGGTTAGGAATCACTGGCCACTTTTAGAAATGGATCACTAGCCACTTTAATAATGTCCCGTATCTAGCATTACTCATCTCCATAATGTATAAACCGCACTCCACACTATTCTACAGTATCTTAGTCACTGTTAAATTGTGTTTACATATTGCATCACCCATTTCAGACATATATACAGTATTGTATTCTAGACTACACCACTGACTGTTCAACAGCCATCTCCAGCACATCAGAGGCTGCTGCCTATAGACATAGATTAGGAATCACTGGCCACTTTAAGGACATGAAATACTAGCCACTTTAATAATGTCTCCGTATCTTGCATTACTTATCTCATATGTATATACTGTACTCTATACTATTCTACGGTATCTTAGTCCAATGCTGCTCTGACATATATGTATATATATATATATATATTCTTAATCCTTTCCTTACTTAGATTTATGTGTATTTTGGCTATATGTTGGGAAACTGGGCTAGAAGCACAAGCATTTCACTACACCTGCAAAATAAACACGTGTATGTGACCAATACATTTTGATTTGAATGTCATCCACAAAGCATGTCCCGCAGGCTCTAGTTTGGTCTTATCTTGATTATTGTCCAGTCATATGGTCAAATGCTGCAAAGAAGGACCTAGTTAAGCTGCAGCTGGACCAGAAAATGCTCTTCATTGTAATCAGAGGGCTAATATCAACTATGCATGCCAGACTCTCTTGGCTAAGAGTTGAGGAAAGACTGACTGCATCAATTCTTGTTTTTATAAGAAACAGTACTGTGTTTGAAATTCCAAATTGTTTGCATAGTCAACTTACATATAGCACTGACACACACACTTACCCCACTAGGGGTCTTTTCACAGACCACAGGTCCAGAGCAAATTCAAGGAAACGTACAGTATTATACAGAGTCCACGGAACTCCCTTCCATCTGATATAGCACGAGTGAACAGCAAACCTGGTGTCAAAAAAACAAATAAAGCAACACCTCATGACACAACGCCTCTCTCCCATGTGACCTACTTGTTGTGTATGTACTGACATGTATGTGTAACTCATAGATGCATGCATACACACACACACAATGTGTAAATTGTAAAGTATTTGGTCTTCTCCGTTATGCAGTGGCGATTTTAGCATGTAAATCTTGGTCTGGCAAACAAACAAAAAAATTTGGGGGATGAACGCCAGCTAAGTCACTACACAACACTAAACAATTCAAATTATTAGGGTGAGGCACATGGGCTACTAACAGCTTACTACACAACATACACTTAGTATTACATTCTTAGCTACTGTATACATATCTCCCTGGCATATTACATAATTTATGCAGCAGCATACAATACATTTTTGGACTCACTTTGTTGTGTTGTTCTCACTTGAACAGGAAAGTGGCGCGGGGCTCCTTGTGGGCTCTAGAAAGAGCCCCGAAATCCCGATTTACAATTCCGAGTTAGATGACCGCTTAAAATTATTTTCTGTATTTTCCCAGCCGGAGCTAGTTTTATCTGAGTTCCTAGTTGTCTTGAACTCATTGAAGTCTGAGATTTCCCAGTTCCGAGTTTCTAGTTGTTTTGAAGGCGCTAGAAATCATGCTGGATTGACGGCATGGCCATTGTAAAACTTTTGTTGCCCATGGTGTTACCCCCTTCATCGTGATATTCAATTGGTAGTTACAATCTTGTCTCATCGTTGCAACTCCCATACGGACTCGGCAAAGGTCAAGAGCCAAGCCGCACTGCTTCTTGACACGCTGCTAGCCTAACCCAGAAGCCAGCAGCACCAATGTGTTGGAGGAAACACTGTCGGACTGACGACCGAAGTCAGTTTGCAGGCACTTGGCCTGCCTCAAGGAGTCGCTAGAGTACAATGAGACAAGGACATCCCGGCTGGCGAAACCCTCCCCCAACCCGGACGACGCTGGGCCAATTATGCCTCATAGGTCTCCTGGTCACGGCCGGTTGTGACACAGCCTGGGATTGAACCCGGGGCTGCAGTGGCGCCGTAGCACTCATTGTTGAATTTGCAATTTCCAACTTGTTGTATAATGTTTATGTTCAATGGCCGATGAGCACCGATATGTTTTTATCAATCATTTATCTTCATATCCTTTATTTAACTAGGCAAGTCAGTTAAGAACAAATTCTTATTTACAATGACGGCCTACACCGGCCAAACCCGGACAACACTGGGCCAATTGTGCGCCGCCCTATGGGACTCCCAATCATGGCCGGTTGTGATACAGCTCAATTCAAACCAGGGTGTCTGTAGTGGCGCGTCTAGCACTGAGATACATTGGCTTAGACTGCTGCACCACTCGGGAGCCATATGACAAGGATTGAAAAGGATTTGCCAGTAGAATGCCAACTTGATGCATGATGATGACTTCTTGTCTAACTTGCTAGCTAACATTTTGAAAGTGTGATGTTGACATGATCAGTCCAATCACAGCTATGGTAGATATGTGATTTGACTTCATTTTATCTGTGGCCAATGACCTCGAGCCTTCTAGGATGGGCACGTCCAATGTAAGTATAAGGCAGCACCCAAGTGGCTTGAATTGTTTTGCTCTTCCTGTAGATTTTGTGGCGAAGTAGTGTCCCTTTGAGAGACAGAACACTGAGCCAATCACGGCGCAACTAGAAAACATTACAAACCCCTACACTCCGTAATTTCCACTGGCTGCCCCACCACCACAGAAAGCACTGAGCTAGGCTGAAACACTGCCAAAGTGTCAAAGTAACATGCAAAATGGGCAACAGCAACAAAAAAAAGCATGTGGTGCTCTGCCTGAATGACGCGTCGCCACTGCCGTTATGTGTCAGGACACTAGTAACTTGCTGTCGCCATTGGTGTCTATTAATGGGGATCATAATACAATTTTAAATAAAATCCTTGTAATTTGTTGCTATCCTTGCGGTTTTTTGGATGTCCTGATTTCAGGGTTTTCCTGTCGAGAATGCTATCCATATATAGAGTTTTATTGACATGACTTGAATTGTATAAGGTCTACACATCCACGTTTCAACATGCACTGGCACAATTTCAGTGGGTCATGTGACAGCAGAAGTGCACAGGCCACTGAGGTTTAAGTATGGACAAAGATGTTCTCATCTGTCTGTGGTATATACTAACAAGATACGTCTCTCCGAGTCCGCTCACAATGGGAGTCGTTGTCGTCAAAACGGCATGGCGGGATCTCTAGCTCACGCCTATCCTTTCTTTGGATTGGTGGATCCATCTCATTATTGTAATCTTTGTTTGAATATTCGATGAGGATTGTTGACGTCAACCGCCTGGATTCAATGGCGATCGCATTGTTACAATACTATATACATAATATGACATTTAAAATGTATTTATTATTTTGGAGCTTCTGTGACTAATGTTTACTGTTCATTTTTGTGTATTATCTAATTCACTTGCATTGGCATATGTTTCCCATGCCAATAAAGCTCTTAAATTTAAATGGAATTCAGATGCCGCGGATAGAACAATGGGTTAGTTATAAACATTTTTGGAGATGCAATGCTACTAGCCTCATGCCATGAACATGCATAGCCATCTCTAGACAACTCCGATATAAAGTGTTTTTTTCTTCTCAAAGTTGCCGGGATGTCACGTATCCTACTTATTACGAAACGTATATTCGATCAAATATAAATCTTTCATTTTTTGTTGACCAAATTCGACACTCTCATTGACCTCCATACAAAAGCTCCTTGCTTGATGGTAAAAAAACTAAAAAAACACCTGCTTTGAGGGAAACAGATTTTCAGCGGAGTTGGGTCTTCCTCTCTGGGCACAGTAAAAGACACGCAGGTATTCCAGTATTGTAAACATGGTGCATAGCTAACGTCTAGTTACTTTGGTCTGGTAATAGCTTGAAAACATCGGCAGAGAAGAACGGCTACAGATAACAACCGTTTTCATAAACTGACTCGTGACAACATAATTGGCAAGTTATTACACTTAATCTACAGTACCAAAGAACTGTCAAGCACGTTTAAGTGTATTTTAGGTATTTCAACTAGGCTAGCTGGTTAGATAGGTAACGTTAGTCCATAGATCTCGTCAGACAATACATGCGATGGTCAGCTAGTGATATGTAACTAAGGTTAGAGCAAGTTAATTGTGCTTCTTGTTTTGCCATAAATTATCCTAGCTAAGTATTTTGGTAGTAGTCTGTTAATCTCTCACACGACAAACACATTTATCTGACTCTTATCATTATTCACTTCTCATAGACAACATAATTTACTTCCCTGACAAGCTCACGGTCTATGGGCTCTGTCTAGTTCTGGGATATCCGGCGGTCGGGGCTCCAGCGTCAACCCCGACGGTTCTCAAGCAGAATACAATCAGAGCAGCAGTAACAGCGGTAGTGGCAATAGGGTGACATGTGGTTATTAACTGAGGAGGAACACGATTATATTGATGTGCTGACTTACCTATTGAGGAGGTAAGTTGGAGCTGGGACTGGGAGACCGGTCTGTGGTATTTCATTGCAAGAGGCACTGTATCACATCCGGCTGTGATTGGGAGTCCCATAGGGCGGTGCACAATTGGCCCAGTGTCGTCCAGGGTAGGTCGTCATTGTAAATTAGAATTTGTTCTTAATTGACTTGCCTACTTAATTAAAAAAATAAGTCTAGCTAAAGAGTAGACCTAGCACATGAGAAGTGCTCTGCTCCAAGTCAAAACCTACTCAACACCATACTCTAGCTGTGGGAAATAGGGATGCAGAGGTCCCTGAAAAAAACAGAAAAAAACGAGTGTATGTGAGAACTCCTTCAAGACAGTTGGAAAAGCATTCCAGGTGACTATCTCATGAAGCTGGTTGAGAGAATACCAAGAGTGTGCAAAGCTGTCAAGGCAAAAGGTGTCTATTTTGAAGAATCTCAAATATAAAATATATTTTGATTTCTTTAATGGTTACTACTAGTTTGGATGTCTTCACTGTTATTCTACAATGTAAAAAATAAAAACCCTGGATTGAGTAAGTGTGTCAACTTGACTAGTACTGTGTATATAAAATAATAACTGTGCCTTTACTAGTCCTGTATTATAGGACCGATTTTTTATTTAATTTTTTATAGCCGTCTGTAGGTCATGCATAAAATAATAATTATACGCCCCTAATGTTGAATGGAGTGATTGCTCATCTTGGGTTCTACATATGTTGCCCTAGTTCATGTCACTGAGCACAGTGTTTTCCCAACCCTCTCCCCGTCTCTGTGTGCACCTGAAGGGGGAAGGTGAGGCTGATCCATGTGAATGGTGCGACACGTCCGCAGCTCGTCCAGTCGTTCTGTGACACTAGTCACAGACACTAGTCACAGACATCCTGCTGTTTTTACTGTGAGCGCAAGCAATGAAAGGAAAAACGACCCCAAAAAAAGTGATTATTTTATATAGTGCTCTTCATACATATTTCAATGCACTTACTAGACAACTCTGTTAAATACACAATAACAAGTCTCTTAAGACTGAACATAATGGCATGTTCCTTTCACAAGTGTTATTTATACAGCAGCAGTCAGCCACACTTGTCTGCCCCACTGGTCTCTGGCTGACTGCTGCTGTGTCTTGTCTGTCTTGCTGGTCTCTGGCTGACTGCTGCTGTGTCTTGTCTGCCCCACTGGTCTCTGGCTGACTGCTGCTGTGTCTTGTCTGTCTCGCTGGTCTCTGGCTGACTGCTGCTGTGTCTTGTCTGCCCCGCTGGTCTCTGGCTGACTGCTGCTGTGTCTTGTCTGCCCCACTGGTCTCTGGCTGACTGTTGTGCCTTGTCTGCCCCACTGGTCTCTGGCTGACTGCTCCTGTGTCTTGTCTGCCCCACTGGTCTCTGGCTGACTGTTGTGCCTTGTCTGCCCCACTGGTCTCTGGCTGACTGCTCCTGTGTCTTGTCTGCCCCGCTGGTCTCTGGCTGACTGCTGCTGTGTCTTGTCTGCCCCACGGGTCTCTGGCTGACTGCTGCTGTGGCTTGTCTGCCCCGCTGGTCTCTGGCTGACTGCTGCTGTGTCTTGTCTGTCTCGCTGGTCTCTGGCTGACTGCTGCTGTTTCTTGTCTGCCCCACTTGTCTCTGGCTGACTGCTGTGTCTTGTCTGCCCCACTGGTCTCTGGCTGACTGCTGCTGTGTCTTGTCTGCCCCGCTGGTCTCTGGCTGACTGCTGCTGTGGCTTGTCTGCCCCACGGGTCTCTGGCTGACTGCTGCTGTGTCTTGTCTGCCCCGCTGGTCTCTGGCTGACTGCTGCTGTGTCTTGTCTGTCTCGCTGGTCTCTGGCTGACTGCTGCTGTGTCTTGTCTGTCTTGCTGGTCTCTGGCTGACTGCTGCTGTGTCTTGTCTGTCTCGCTGGTCTCTGGCTGACTGCTGCTGTGTCTTGTCTGCCCCGCTGGTCTCTGGCTGACTGCTGCTGTGTCTTGTCTGCCCCATGGGTCTCTGGCTGACTGCTGCTGTGTCTTGTCTGCCCGGCTGGTCTCTGGCTGACTGCTGCTGTGTCTTGTCTGCCCTGCTGGTCTCTGGCTGACTGCTGCTGTGTCTTGTCTGTCTCGCTGGTCTCTGGCTGACTGCTGCTGTGTCTTGTCTGTCTTGCTGGTCTCTGGCTGACTGCTGCTGTGTCTTGTCTGTCTCGCTGGTCTCTGGCTGACTGCTGCTGTGTCTTGTCTGCCCCGCTGGTCTCTGGCTGACTGCTGCTGTGTCTTGTCTGCCCCGCTGGTCTCTGGCTGACTGCTGCTGTGTCTTGTCTGCCCCACTGGTCTCTTTCTCCCCAGTTTTCTGCCCAATCATGTGGCACACAAGGACACATACCAGCAGAAAGCATTCTGTGGTGTGTACAGTAACGATGGCAACATGTTCCCCTCAGCGGGCCACGGTGAGGACGTGGGTTTTGACAGTGGTGTGAGAGAGGAAGTGGTCTACCCCTCAGCTTGGAAGCTCGTCGAGACCCAGTTTTTGTTTGTAGTAAAAATTGTGTACTATAGCCGTGTCTCAGGATCAACCACTACTAGATCTACTTATATCTATTGTTGGACTACTGATCTATGTTGGTCTCTGCTGTTTCTTCATGGCCTTTCCCCCGCTGGAGATCTGTTGGAGGATCGGATTGTCTGTCTGATTTACTATTACTTTTTGCATACAATATTTCATTTGTTTTGGTGTGATTTATACCGTGATTGATGTGTTCAGTTGTATTGAAGACCACAGAGATGTGACACTCTATAGTAAAAGAGTTTGATTGCAATCTGATTGTTTTAATGAGACTGGGATTACGCATCACTTTATGAAAGGACAAGGTCATTTGGGTTCACTGAACTCCTTTACTGGGCTGGACTCTTTCAGGCCTGAGGTACGGGACCTTTCCTTGAGGAACCAGAGCTCATCGTCTAATTTTTTTTTGTGTGTGCTCATTTATTTGGGTAATATAACCAACACAAAATAGGTTTTAACGTTATTTCAAATGTTTTAAGTGTTTATGAAAGGTTATTTTCATAGTGATTTAAAAAAAAAAAAAAAAAAATTAACACGAGTCCTTTGTATTGGTGTAGACTTGACGGACCAGACAGGACTCATTCCCTTCCAAACCAAAAGGAGAAATCAATATTTTCTCTGGTAGGCACAACCTACCTGGCACCCCTACAAAACAATAACCTCAAGTCAAAAACCATTACATAGAAAATGGCACCCCAGATGGGACCTCTCCAACATTGAGAAATAACCAACGTAAATCTCTTATGTGGAATTAAAACAATGGATTCACCCCAAGAAAATGTGCTCATCCATATGATACAAATCAGGGCCCTTCTGAAAAAGGGGCTGACAATGCAAATCTTAATGTGAATGGACCTGATTTGGGCCAGAGCCCTGGGTATCTGCATGCTCGGTCTGGACCACAGGTGGCCTAACCAGTTACTCTCTTATTGACCTGGACCTGTGTGGACGTACTGAGCTAGCCCTCCCTCTGACACCCAACCTTCCTCCATCTTGTTTCTCACCAGAGGTTGTGGTCATACATCTTCAAGGAGACATACTTGATATTCGTCAGACTCAACATCTCCAAACTCAAATCCATCATAAATGCAAATGTCTGAGTGAAGAGCAACAGAGTGCAATGGAATTCTGAGACTCAGTGGGCACTCTAACCCACATGCTGACTGACGGAGCTCTGTGAGAGTGGAACAAGGAAAGAACACAACCATTACAGTGGAATTCTGAGACTCAGTGGGCACTCTAAGCCACATGCTGACTGACGGAGCTCTGTGAGAGTGGAACAAGGAAAGAACACAACCATTACAGTGGAAGTCTGAGACTCAGTGAGCACTCTAACCCACATGCTGACTGACAGAGCTCTGTGAGAGTGGAACAAGGAAAGAACACAACCATTACAGTGGAATTCTGAGACTCAGTGGGCACTCTAACCCACATGCTGACTGACGGAGCTCTGTGAGAGTGGAACAAGGAAAGAACACAACCATTACAGTGGAATTCTGAGACTCAGTGAGACTCTAACCCACATGCTGACTGACAGAGCTCTGTGAGAGTGGAACAAGGAAAGAACACAACCATTACAGTGGAATTCTAAGACTCAGTGGGCACTCTAACCCACATGCTGATGGAGCTCTGTGAGAGTGGAACAAGGAAAGAACACAACCATTAGAGTGGAAGTCTGAGACTCAGTGAGCACTCTAACCCACATGCTGTCTGACGGAGCTCTGTGAGAGTGGAACAAGGAAAGAACACAACCATTACAGTGGAATTCTGAGACTCAGTGGGCACTCTAACCCACATGCTGACTGACGGAGCTCTGTGAGAGTGGAACAAGGAAAGAACACAACCATTACAGTGGAATTCTAAGACTCAGTGGGCACTCTAACCCACATGCTGATGGAGCTCCGTGAGAGTGGAACAAGGAAAGAACACAACCATTAGAGTGGAAGTCTGAGACTCAGTGAGCACTCTAACCCACATGCTGACTGACGGAGCTCTGTGAGAGTGGAACAAGGAAAGAACACAACCATTACAGTGGAATTCTGAGACTCAGTGGGCACTCTAACCCACATGCTGACTGACGGAGCTCTGTGAGAGTGGAACAAGGAAAGAACACAACCATTACAGTGGAATTCTAAGACTCAGTGGGCACTCTAACCCACATGCTGATGGAGCTCCGTGAGAGTGGAACAAGGAAAGAACACAACCATTACAGTGGAATGGGAAAACTTTAGAAATTCTTTTTTTTAGTTCTTAACGACATCGCTGTGTTTACATGGCCAAATTCACATTAAAACAATGTCACTTTTTATTGGTTTATTAGTAGTGACCTCTGGTTCCTAACACATGCATCCCTTCCTTGTCTTTCTTAGACCAGAACCTCTGTCTGAATGACACCAGTAGGGGGAGCTTTAACGTGAAGCAGTCACCCCAGACTCCCACAAGATGCTCTATTCCATCTGGTCTCACTACACACACTGGTGGGGGCTGCTATTTATTTAAAAATAAAAATAAAAAATAATAATAATTGTCACCTTGACTTTAGCACAGATGAACTAATGTCTAGGATTATAACTTCATTTGAAGATATGGAGGTTGGATGACAGAGCTAAAGGAATGGTCCAGTGTTTCTACATTTCTATGAAATATGGCCTATAACTATTTATGAGTTAACTAGCATTTTTTTTGTAAGGAAAACTATTTTAAGTATGTTAAAAAAACAGATTTTCTGTATTTGAGTGGTGTGGTCACAAATATTTATGCAAGAAAAATAGCATTTTTGAACAGGTTGGTTTAAAATTAACATTTGTGGTGGGGTATTTTTTATTTCAATTTTTTTCTCCCAATGAATGCTTTGGCCACATACGTATATAGGACGCGTCAATAACATTATTTGGGTATGAGTTAACATTATGAGCTTTTCACTGGACAGTTACTTTACCCAGTCAATCAGAGGAGCTTTGATAAATAAATAAAAAGCTAAACTCTTGCTAATTTTGAAAGGAGTGATTTCAAAATCCACTAGATTTCCGTCACAATGTCCACCAGAATATAGGCTCAGAATCTCTCTTGGGCTTCTTGTTAGGATGTTTCATTGTGTAGTTTGTACTGACGCGTGCCCTCTTGTATCCCTCTAGTTTATGTCTGCAGTGTAGATGAGGACAGTGAAACCCACACCGATCTGGACCTCAAGTTTGTGTTTCTCCACATAGTACTTATAGCTTAACCAATGAGGAAATGAACCATTCTACCTGCAATCCTCTTGATTCACAAGGATGCATGACATTAGAGCGAGTCATCTCAGCCATCTATAACTGGTTTTGTTTTGCCACTGATGGAGCAACAGGAAACGTTTTAAATGAGATAAATTCATCGTCCAGAACATCAATCACGTGGATAGCTGAGTACTTCAGTTCATGTGATTTCCCATTTAATTACTGCTTTTTAGGCAAACTAAAAATGTGTGTGTGTGTGTCTCAAACTTTTACTTATGAATTGATGTCAAAGTGAGACTTACACAGATTTTCCCTCAAGTAAGGATTCAAACTTTTAAAAGGTGCACTATGCAGAAATCGATCCACCATTTCCTGGTTGCTAAAATTCAGATAGGCAAACTAATTTCAGTGTGTGTGACAAAACAAGCAAGTGAAGTGTACAGAATCAACTGTACCATCTTCAACGCTGTGAAATATATTTTTGGAACTAAAAACATTGTATTTTCAGCTGTTTTGAAGCTGGTGTACAAAAGACTAAACGAAACTTAAAGGGAGCATAGAAATAATGAACATAGAACAGATCTACAGCTTATTAGACTTGCTTTTATAACCCACTTGTCTGTGTGAATTTGGGTCAGGTTGATCAAAAAGGTAACATATATCCCAGCTCCATTTTTAAAACGGATAAAATTGAGATTTTGTGTACATAGCTCAAGTTTCCAACCGATTTTCATGCAAATATTCAAATATATTAGTTCCACCAAACTGACTTGTTGCGGATAAAAACCAGTACGTGATGATACACACAATGTACTTTTTCCACTTGGGTTTTCAGGGAACGAATAAAAATGAAATGTTCAATGTGTTTCCGTTGCATTTTTAACTCTACCGATTTTAGTTTTGTCACGAACTGTCAATAGCAAATGTGCCTACTTTGGTCTCGGCCTGCGCTCTCTATATAACAGCAACACTGTGGGTAGGCTAGTCTACGTGATGAGATTTATTATGGATAAGAGCAAGAATATTTTAGAATTGTCAAGCATTGATCATCATGTCACCAGAATGAGACCCTCAATATTAATTGGAAAGGAGCATCTAGCTCATCGCCGTGCTCTTTCACCACCCTGAGAAGTTCATCAGAATGTATTTAATCTGTAGCCTAATAAACCGCATGATTTCCCTGAGTCGTAGTGGGACGACCACACGTGTCATCGTGTGACATATGATGGTTATTATATCAATATTTGCGCATAAGTCTTTCCACAAATGTCTCGGATAATTAATTTAACAGACATCAAAAGATCCCACTTTGCCTGGCTTGTTTTGTCTACGTTTAGAAAGTTTACCGAAACATTTTCTGTTTCCATCAGGCCTGTCATGACTCTATATATTTATCAGACATGTACTTTACGCATGTATAAAAGGTTGTCTGGAAACCTGGTTATTGGACTACACACAATACCCCATAATGTCTTGAGTCAGTAAGTATTCAATCCCTTTTGTTATGCCAAGCCTAAATAAGTTCAGGAGTAAAAATGTGCCTAATAAGTTGCATGGACTTACTCTGTGTGCAGTAATAGTGGGCTATTGTCTCTGTACACCACACATACAATTATCTGTAAGGTCGAGCAGTGAATTTCAACCACAAAGATCAGGGAGGTTTTCCAATGCCTCACAAAGATGGGCACCTATAGGTAGTTGGGCAATAACAATTTTAAAAAAGCAAACATTGAATATCCCTTTGATGAGCATGGTGAAGTTATTAATTACACTTTGGAAGGTGTATCAATACACCCAGTCACTACACAGATACAGGCGTCCTTCGTAAATCAGTTGCCGGAGAGGAAGGAAACCAATCAGGGATTTCATCATGAAACCAATGGTGACTTTTTTTAAACAGGTACAGAGTTTAATGGCTATGATTAGGAGAACTGACCATGGATCAACAGCATTGTAGTTACTGCACAAGACTAACCTAAATGACAGAGTGAAAAAATCTATGGCAAGACTTGAAAATCAACAACTAACTTGACAGAGCTTGAAGAATTTATAAAATAATAATGTGCACATTTTGTACAATCCAGGTGTGCAAAGCTCTTAGACTTATGCCACCTCAATAAAACTGGGAACTCCGTAAAATACCTGGTCAAATCATAACTTCAGTGATCTTCAGTCGGAGATCTAGAAAGAGGCCTGAGATTCCTGAGTTGGATGACCGTTCAAATCTTCTTCTTTTTTTTTATTTTTCTCCCCTGTCAGATCTTGTCCACAATCAGCTCCTTGGTCTTTCTGATGTTGAGGGAGAGGTTGTCACCACACTGCCAGTTCTCTAACCTGTTAGCTACTCTCACCACCTGGGGTCGACCCATCTCTCTTCTCTCTGGCTGAGGCTGGTTAATGTTCTGTTCTTCCCTCTTAGCCCAGATAAGAATAGGTTCTGTGTCTTCTCTCTGGCTGAGGCTGGTTAATGTTC
Source organism: Oncorhynchus mykiss (assembly GCF_057628025.1). NCBI lineage: Eukaryota > Metazoa > Chordata > Actinopteri > Salmoniformes > Salmonidae > Oncorhynchus > Oncorhynchus mykiss. The sequence goes on from NC_143032.1 coordinate 9,004,717, forward strand.
TGTTCTTCCCTCTTAGCCCAGATAAGAATAGGTTCTGTGTCTTCTCTCTGGCTGAGGCTGGTTAATGTTCTGTTCTTCCCTCTTAGCCCAGATAAGAATAGGTTCTGTGTCTTCTCTCTGGCTGAGGCTGGTTAATGTTCTGTTCTTCCCTCTTAGCCCAGATAAGAACAGGTTCTGTGTCTTCTCTCTGGCTGAGACTGGTTAATGTTCTGTTCTTCCCTCTTAGCCCAGATAAGAACAGGTTCTGTGTCTTCTCTCTGGCTGAGACTGGTTCTGTTCTTCCCTCTTAGCCCAGATAAGAATAGGTTCTGTGTCTTCTCTCTGGCTGAGGCTGGTTAATGTTATGTTCTTCCCTCTTAGCCCAGATAAGAATAGGTTCTGTGTCTTCTCTCTGGCTGAGGCTGGCTAATGTTCTGTTCTTCCCTCTTAGCCCAGATAAGAATAGGTTCTGTGTCTTCTCTCTGGCTGAGGCTGGTTAATGTTCTGTTCTTCCCTCTTAGCCCAGATAAGAATAGGTTCTGTGTCTTCTCTCTGGCTGAGACTGGTTAATGTTCTGTTCTTCCCTCTTAGCCCAGATATGAATAGGTTCTGTGTCTTCTCTCTGGCTGCCTCCAGAGGGAAAGGGGTCATTGGAGAGTGAGTGCACCCAATATATTTCATCCCAATTTGACATTTTCCGAGACATTTGAAAATAAAATAGTTTGTTGCGTTTTATAGCCTAGCTAATGATGGCTGCTTCTATGGTATCGATCGGGAACAGAATAAGATAACTCTTAAAGTGTGTGTCTGTCCGCCTATGGACATTGGCATTGCCAAGTATTCAGTCACAACCTGGTCACCCTCTGTCTCCCCACTGTAAGCTTACAGAGACGATACAGAGCAATCCTGTTCTCTTGGGACCCTTTGTCATGACCCACATCACTGTGTTGTTGACCTCTGCCATCTGTCCCCCCCCCCCCCTCCCCCCGCCCATTCTGTCTCCTCAGATCAAAGCTCACGACCACGATGTGAACACAGTGGCGTTTGCCGACAGCTCGTCCCAGCTGCTGTTCTCAGGCAGCGACGACGCGCTCTGCAAGGTGTGGGACAGACTGACGCTGCGGGAGGACAGACCCAAGCCCGTGGGCCAGCTGTCTGGACACAAGAGACTGTATCACCTTCATCCACAGCAAGGTAATAGAGGAGAACCACTACCGTGTGTATGCGTCCAGCATGTGCAATCACTCTCTTACATTCTCTTACTGTGTTGGGTAGTCATCGATATCAAAGCCTAAACACATACATGGGACAATTTACTGTTTATACATAAATACACTGTTCTGATATAACTGGACAGGTGAAAGCTATGCAGGGCCGTTTCACCAATCAGCAAGCGCTGCGATAGTGAGGAAGGATGCATTTTGTAGTATTTGGACAGGGTCTAAAACTCTAACCACTTCATCCTGATACTGTGCACATTAAGGTATAAACCTTCTCTGTGTGCCTGTTGACTCCTCATCCCTGTCAGGAAGATACAGGTTCATTATAAACCTCCTCTGTGTGTCTGTTGACTCCTCATCCCTGTCAGGAAGATACAGGTTCATTATAAACCTCCTCTGTGTGTCTGTTGACTCTTCATCCCTGTCAGGAAGATACAGGTTCATTATAAACCTCCTCTGTGTGTCTGTTGACTCTTCATCCCTGTCAGGAAGATACAGGTTCATTATAAACCTCCTCTGTGTGTCTGTTGACTCTTCATCCCTGTCAGGAAGATACAGGTTCATTATAAACTTCCTCTCTTCAGCTTGCAGGGCGACGCACGTTATCTGATCAGTAACTCAAAAGGACCAGTCCATCAAACTGTGGGACATGAGGAAGTGGTGGCCTCGCAGCTGAACATCGTCCAGCAGGACTGGGAGTACCGTTGGCAGCAGGTTGCCCAGAATGGTGCTGGGGAGGCCATGAGGTTGTTGTACATCTGTACTGGGTCCTAGTCGAGATCACATTTAGATTAGCAAGTGGGCCAGAAACACAGTCCAATCCGACTGTAATCTACTCTAGATTGCTCTCAGAAAATCTCATATTTGCTATATTAAGTATTGATGACATACAGTATGTTTAATCATTAATCTCCTACTACCCCTCCCATTTGTTGTTCAGCTGTACTTGAGGCAGCTGTACTTGACTGTACAATAGCTGGTTGTGTCGACTGACCTGTCATCTGCCTGCTGTCTGTTTGTCCGTCTGTCCTCCCAGCCCAGGAGAGACACTAGCTGGCAGGCGACACCTCAGTGATGACCTACAGGGGTCACGGTGTTCTGCACACACACTCATACGCTGTCGGAGTTCACCGCCGGACAGAAGGGGGTGGAAACAAGCGAGGAAAAGGAAGTGATGTCATAAGTGTGGGACAGCCTGACGGTGTCAGTCAGTGACTTCACTATGGGGAGAGGCAGGACCGCAACAGAGGGAGGAGAACAAGCTCAGAGTGAACTGTGAAATTGCATCGATTCAATGCTAGATAACAATACATATAATGTAAATTCTTACCTCTGTGTGTTTGGTGCAGAAGCCACTATTACCCCCTGTATTCACCAATCTGCAGAGAAGGGATACAGTTGAGGCATTGTCTTCTTTCAGGGGCCTTACTCCTACGCAGACAGACATCCCTCCAGCCACAGTGCAGATGGAGCCACGCTATCTTGTGTTATAAAACAATGACATTTAAGGAGAGTTGTCTCTTCTGATGCACCCCAGTGTACAGTAAGAATAGGATGAAGGAGACGAAAGCCTCTATGAAGTTTGGCCGGAGCCGTTTATGCAGAACTTATTGAAGCTCACTAAGCACTTGCTCCAAGAGCCCCCAACAAGCCTCATGCCCACATTGTGTTTGGTTGCTTAGAGTAAAAAGCAGCCCCCAAATAATGCATGTGTAGACTAAAATAATGTCATAAATCACAGAATGATGATAATTCAGTATAAGGTATGTTGTAATGGAATTAATGTCCAGAGGTAAGAAGACAGTGTACAAAACATTAGGAACACCTGCGCTTTCCATGAGACTGACCAGGTGAATCCAGGTTAAAGCTATGATCCCTTATTGATGTCACTTGTTAAATCCAATTCAATCTGTGTAGATGAAGGGGAGGAGACAGGTTAAAGAAGGATTTAAAATAAATAATAATAATTAAAGCCTTGAGACCATCGCGACATGGATTGTGTATGTGTTCTGGGCTTTAAGACACAGTAAAGGGTTTGGGTGTGTGAGTGTGCTTGGAACATCAACCTTGATAAAATCTCTACAAATTGTTTTACAATAAAACCCAGGAAATACAGTCATCAGAAATCCAACGAAGGGAATTGGCAGAAATCTGCAAAAGTTATGATTGCTCAACATTGATTGTGACGACCTGTCGAACCTCTGCAGTAATGGGCTTTACAGATGGGTTTTCTATAAAAGTTGCTGCTTGAGCAATAGGAAGCAAGAGGGATAATTTTTTTTAAACCAAATCAACAGCTTTAAATTAGTGGGTTGCCCCCCCCCCCCCCACCGCCCCGCAGCTAACAGACAATTATCTGCCATAAAGCCACAGCAGAGTTCCAGGGGAGGGTATTGTAATGGCAGGAATGCTGATAGAGCTCTAAAATTAGTTGGAATCCTTGGCACCCTCCGAGGGCGAGTGAGCAAATAGCCCAGATGGAGAATGGGAGCTGTCTGTCTGGGGACTGGCCTCCAGGGCTATTAGTACGTCTATCTGTGTGAGAAACCCTCAGGGGCTCATATCGGAATGAAGACAGGCAGATGCTAAGTGGTAGGATACATGGAGCAGCATGTAAAGGGATGTTAAGTGGTGGAATGGGCCTTAGACAACGCTCTGTGAGGCAAGTGTTGCTAGTGACAAACACAGACAACTGGGATGGACGGAAATATACTTTGGCATCAACAGCTGAGCCTGTGAATGGAGAGTGGAGAGGACTTTGCCAAAAAAGGAGACTGGCTTTTTTCAAAATGTAGTGACTGGGGGGAGGGGGGGGGATGTGTAGGAAGGAAGGAATGGGTATAAACCATGTGCTCTGACAGCCAGAGAGATAAACGAACACAGGGTAGGAGTGTACAGCACTGGACAGATACAAGTACAGTCAACACTTGACGACAGAGCATACTCTCTGCCCGTAGGAAGAGGACGATAACATTAGAATCGAAAAGATGTGACTCTTAAGAAAGTTGGCATAAAAGCAATGGATCCAAAGATGAAAAAACAAATCGAACAGAACTAATAGACAATGACAAGGGAGAAACTACACGGATGGCTAAGGACCAAAACAGACCGGTGAAGATTGCCATGATGGTCCTAAACTCTGTTCTGGTGGTTGTTACAGACCTTTGGGCTGGACTGCTTGGCAGCGCCGTATTCAGACGCCATTTTCACCTCCTGTTGTCGGGCGTGGTTCTGTTTGGACCAGCCCTGAGTCTGTGGGTGTCCAAGTACAGCATCTTTGCAAACAGGAACCACTACCTCTACAGGTGAGGTCTTTTTTTTTGTTTTGACAACGCCCATCAGTATTAAGGAAAGCCACTATTCATGTGGATTAAATGGGCATTAGCATGATATATAATATTGGAGAGAATAGATAAGTTCCATCCTTTCAAAGCTCTGTTATTGTTGTTTTGTGATAATGAATGTGTTGTTTATGTTTTCACACATAATATTCTTCCAATGGCCATACCATCTAGCTCTGTCCCAAGCAGGCGTGGACTGGCACATCACTGTGTGCACCGCGGTATATTGGCCATATAGCACAAACCCTAAGGTGCCTTATTGCTGTTAAAAACTGGTTACCAAAAGAATTAGACAAGTAAAAATACATGTTTTGCCATACACTGATATACCACGGCTGTCAGCCAATCAGCATTCAGGGCTCGAACCACCCAGTTTATAATGCAAATGAGTGCTTGTCATATGCGTTTCCCTGAATCAATACATACCCTAAGTGTTCATTATTATTACAGGGCTCCAGACTAACATGTTCCCCTGGTGTCACTTAACTTTTACAGTTGGTTGCACCAGCCCATGACTTGGTCTGACCCAATTCATCCTGAAGTCATTCATTAAGAAGTATAATAGAGTAAGTAATTAGGTATTTCATCGAGCATGTCCAAGCAGGAATGCATGATTAAAGATATTTGGATGTGCAGTCACTAACCTAATCCAGTGATTGTGAATTTTGGGTTGACCGTTAAGACTATAGATTCACATTTTTTTTGTTTTGTTCAATAGAGTTGAATTACATACATCTTTATGTACACTAACTAATATCATATGCAAATTCATTTGGGGTTCAACACCCGACAAAAGTGGAAACTCAAAGAAAATGAACTAGATCGCTAACGCTGAGTATAATACCCACCCCCTAGTAGTCATGTATTCATCCAACAGTAACTGTACTGTCCTAAAAAAAACTAGCAGTTGTGGGCTATTACCCATGAGCCCTCGCGTGCGTGACGCTCCATATCTCAAAACCAAATCAAATATCGTGGTTGTAAAATAGTTGCTATTGAGATCAACAATGAGAGTTGAGAAGAAGAAAAAAGAACTACAGAAATCTGAGACCCTCCTTTCTTCGTCAGGGACAAAGGGATGAAGCTTCCAAAGCTGTGTGTTTTTCCCGCAATTGCATTTTGAAATGTTAAATGATCATAACAAATGTTTCTGTTGAGCTCATGGGGGGGGGGGGGGGGGGGGAGAGTGACTTGCTCATCATAGAAGCAGGCACCAGCGAGGACACAGGCACCAGCGAGGACACAGGCACCAGCGAGGACACAGGCTCATTATAGATTAGTAAAACAGAGAAAATGTGCTCAAAAATATACAAATACAACAACAACAAAATGGCCCATGGGCCACATAACCTTTTTCCATATAAAAATATTTTTGTGTGTCAATTTCGACCAGCCCAGCCCCAAAAAAATGGTCCAGCCATCTGGCATTTGCCAGAATTGCCAGATGGCCAATCCACCCCTGGTCCTGAGCTATTTAGCAATCTTACATTTATACTAGATACCTGTTTTGGATTCTCTTTCAGGATGTTCCTGCGATCGGGCTGGGCCTGGACCTGTGTTTTCACTGGCTCCTTCGTCTTCGTCCTCTCCTTCTCCATCCGTCGATCCCTCTCTCTCTCCGTTCGCCATCTCTCACGGATAGCCACCGTGGGAGCACTGTGGTGGGGCTCTCGCAGTCTCCTGACTCTGCTGGAGAACATGGCAGGCAGCTGCTACGAGCCCATGCCTGCTACCCTGGTTGGGGGCCTGAACCTTGGCCAGGGAGCCAGTATCCCAGGGCAGTCCTTACTCCTGCTCCATGAGGGCGAGCGCAAGGCCTCCTGCCTGAAAGCGGGCATGCTGTGGCAGGGCTGGGAGGTCTCAGAGGACACTCTTCTCCTCTGCCTCTGCTGCCTGCTCCTGGCGGAGGAGACTGCAGTGTTGGGGCCCTATCTAGCCCTGGGAGGGCCCTCGGGGCCCCCGCTGCGCCTGCTCTTCCTACTCTGTGTCTCCCTACTGGGTCTGTGGCTGTTTCTGCTGCTCTGTCTGCTGGCTTACTTCCCGCAGTTCCCCTCCCAGCTTCTGGGGGGAGCTCTAGGGTGTTTGGGCTGGAGGGGGCTGTATCAGGGTTGGTATCGCCTGCAGCCCAGCTGGTGCTGTCCTGGGTGGCCTGGAGAGGGACTTCTCATCACAACTCAGAGAGAGCCGTACAGTGAAAGGGGTGTTCATGACGTGTGGCCAAAGCATTGATGTCTTTGGCTAAAATATTATTTGCACCCCAGATCAAAATAAGAATGGATAGGACTCCACAGCAAAAAGGGTTCTCTGCTTGATATTTTATAAAAACTAAAAGTAACATTTCCATTTGCTTTATAGTCAGTGTGATAACTCCTAACATCAAGAACATCGAATTGGATAATAACAGGAAGATTATTTATGTACATTACCACAGAATTGAGAAAGTCAAAATTTCATAAGCAAAATATTGAAATCGTTTTAAATCTCACCATGAAGCATTCAAAAAATACTCACTTGATGTTATGCCAGTTATCACTACTTTAATTTAGAAATTGAATAAATTGATTGTGTAATACAGCAGTTTTATTGGTTATGAAAATGAAAAGGTTTTTAAATCCACTGTGTCTGAAGGTATTCAGTTACGAAACAAGCATTTTAACATGTTACACTACACGATTTGTATCGTAACATGTGAATGGGTGAGTAAGAGTGTGTCGCTATATTGCCGTCTCCAGTGGATGTTCACAAGAGTCAGTTGATCAGTAGATGAGGGCCTTGCAGTCCCCTCTGGGCTTCTTGATCTTGTCATAGTTCTTGTTGATGATGTCAAACAGCAAGGCCTGGTGAATGGGTGACAGAAATAGCAGGGTAATTACATCACTGAAAGCCTTTCATCATCATTAGATTGGATAAGATAGATTTTTATTTATTGTCTGTTTCACACAGATATTCCCTTTACGTCAAGAAAATACACCGCGATAGACCCATCAAACATACAAATTCATCATCATCACCACTTACAATGACCCTTCTTTTTACAACAAGGGCATCAGACAGAGGAAGACAGGTAGGTAAGTACAATGTGAGGAGCAGGAGAGGCATTGGTAATTATAAACTCAATCAATTTGTTCGTTTGATAACAGGGTTTGGTTTCCATTCACAACTCTAGAAGTCCAGGTAAATACTTCACACTGGGAAAGTTTAACTTGGAGGTTAAATTATGGGGGTGCTGAGCACGTCTAATGACGGACAGAGAGGTATGATACATGAGGGAGCTTACATAGGTGTTGCGGATCTCCAGAACCACGATGCGAAGCTCACAGTACTGGTACTGGTCCAGCTCATGCACCAACTGCCTGTAGTCTCCCTGGAGGTAGTTACACAAAATATGGTCAACACACACACACAAATGAAAGCGATCACACACACACACGAATACTAACCACATGAGGTTGTTTTGAGGCCTTGGCAACAGCATCCCCTCTCTCACTGTAGTACCTGATAACACATCACAGATAATGAAGGTGTTTGTTAGTCACATTAACACAACAACTACATAACGAATTAGATATGAGTGTAAACAGTAAACAGTGATCTTTTGGTTATTAAGGTCTCTTACTTTGAGATCTGTGTCTGGAATTCTTCAATCTTTGTGCGAGTGTTGGTCAACAATTCAAACACTTTTTCCTGTGGAACAACATTATGAGCGTAGGACCTACCAACAGTTTTATCAAGGTATGGCTGATATGACAATCATCATTTTATTAAGATCAGAAAGTCTGACCTGTACAGCCACCCCAAAGTTGTTCCCATCTTCAATTTTGGGAATCTGAAGTTGCACCCACATTGACACCTGCCAGAGTAAGAGATCATAGTATTTATGTATTTCTCTAGACACTTCTCACCTATTTAGGAAAAGATGTGCTAGTGAATTTGAGATGTAAAATAACAGTTTGGCCCACACAGAGACTAACAGAGGGACAAAGGGCTGACTGACTGTGTTCAGTTTCTCCTTCAGTAGCTGGATCTGAGGCTTGATCTCCTTTAGAAGACTTTCCACTCTCTCGTTGCAGGGGATCGGACCACAGGGAGGCCCTTAGGGAGAAACACCATGAGAAAACTCAAAGAGTAGGATGAAGTTATACAAACGCACTGGTCTAAGTTTCTATTTGTGTGTCCTCTCTAATGGTTAAGGTTAGGATTAGTGGTAAGAGTGAGCTGATACTAGATCTGTGCATTCGGGCAATTCGACAGCTAACCGCAGTTGTAAATCGGTGCTATTGTGTCTTCTTAACTACCTGCGTCTTCATCTTCTTTCTCGCTGTCCTTGTCTTTCTTCCCTTCCTTTGCCTCTTTCTGCAAAACAAGTGAGAAGAGGGGCGGGCGAAGGATTTTGCATGGTTCCTTCATGTGTGTATGTGTAACAGTATAACTTTAGATCGTCCCATCGCCCATACCCGGGCGCGAACTAGGGACCCTCTGCACACATCAACAACAGTCACCCACGAAGCATCGTTACCCATCGCTCCACAAAAGCCGCGGCCCTTGCAGAGCAAGGGGAACTACTACTTCAAGGTCTCAGAGCAAGTGACGTCACCGATTGAAACGCTATTTAGCGCGAACCACCGCTAACTAAGCTAGCCGTTTCACATCCGTTACATATGCATGGTCGATACTACTTGGGAGTGATTCCAGTGTAATTCAAGGGGTTAATCATGATAGACCGCTGAATTGGGTGAAACGTCTGTACCTCCTCTTTCTTCTTTTGCTTAGCCTCTTCTTTAGCCGGGTCTGGTATTGGGATGTCCAGAGGAGCCTTCAGAGCTGCCAGGCCATCAGTGCTTAAGGATGTCTGGGAACCATTTCACATAAACAAAAATATAGATTATATTTGCATTCTTATGTACAATAGCTTTGCATCAAGGTATTTGGACTGAGATTGAAAGGTGCGCTTGTGTTTTTCCACAGCCTCACCTTCAACAGCGTTTCCATCTCTGCAATCTTCTGAGGGAAGAATGATGTGACCAGGGTCTCTGCCTGTAATACACCAGTTACTAATGTCGGACACAGTTATCGTTTTAACATCTCAAATGTGGTCATTTGGTTATTATTCAAGTAGACCTGCACCACTAAGGGCCTACCTCTTTAGTGAGCTGAGTGCAGAAATCATCAACCTAGGAAATTGAAACCAAACACAGAAAAAAGGTTTAGAATTCACAGCAGAAAACCCAACTCCCAATGTCTCTATAATGTTTGGACAGTTACTTTCACCTGGACTGTGGGTCAGGTTCACCTGATGCAACACAGTGAATTTAAATTCAGACACTACAATCAGCGTGAAAATGTTACGCTTCGTATGGTATGTATTAATTTGTGGATGTCCATCATCCATTTCCTATGACATGTTAGGAATTACAGTTTATTGTGGCTAACGTTAGCTAGGTGACTGGGTGTCTAACTTTAGCTAGGCTAGGGGTTAAGGTTAGGTTAAAGGGTTAGCTAACATGCTAAGTAGTTGTGAAGTAGCAAAATATAAAAGTTGCTAAAATGAAACATTTGTCCGTGATGAGATTCAAACATGCAACCTTTGGGTTGCTAGATTTTTGCGTTATATGCCCACCCTTTGCCTTAAGTAACCGGTCTTATCTAACCATACCAAACATCGTACGTACGTATGCGCGCGCACGCGCGCCAAGTAATGTGGGTCTGGAGGGGACTCACACAACATATAATAGTCATTTCATCGTCCCAAGATGTACGTGTACTATGTTACGTCTAGTCTATGAGACTAGGCTGTGATGTGAACTCACATGTCCCTATTATTGGTCTAAATGTCAAAACGCCTTGAAGATTAACAGGGCTGCTGAGTTATCTGACACAAGTTATATTGGCGATAGGCTATAGTCAAATCATTATATAACGTTAGACAAAATTCGAAAAGAAATGGACAAATTTACCTGTTTCTTCGACTCCGGGCGAATGTCTATGGAAGTCATCTTGTGATGGGAATTTATTTACTTGATATGCAAAAATGACCTTTTGCAATGCAAAAATAGAAAGCAACTAAATAGTTCACAGAGTGCGCGGATTTTCCTAAATGTCTGATAGTGCACAACGCTGAAGTCAGTCACCCGTTAGTCAGCTCAAAAAGTGAAAATGAAAGTAACTGAACCCTTCTCACGGAGACGTAATTTCCTGTTTAGAAGATCAAGCTAGAGAATCGTGGGATTTGTAGTTTGATTATGGGACCGTAGCATACCACAGTGTAGCCCAATGATGGGTACGGAATAAACACAGGTTTTGTTCTATGAGATAATCTTCATCAGCTAACGTCACTTTTTGTGAATTTTGAAGCATTAATGTATGACTGCAGTTCTGAGTGTGTCCTATAGATGGTAATGCTGCTTCTGCCATTTTGAGTGGTATGCTCATGGTCAGTTTATGTCTGTCTGATGTCATATGACTAAGTAGGTCTCATCAATGAAAATCTGATATATATATATTTTTTTAATCCAGAATGCTTTCTGATTTCCAATTTTGTTTGAATTCATAATAACCATGGATAGCCTAATAACTCAGAAGACAGAATACTAAACTGTAGCTCCCAGTGTGCAAATGCACATGACATGAAGTTGGCACTCAATTAGCAAAGAAACCATGATTACAAAGACTACAGTGTGCAAGCTGGGCCAGTCTTGGTCATAGGGGCTTTCTCACTTAAAGTTTCCATCAACCTGAAACAACCTAATTCAAGTAGGCTAATTGCTGCCCTACGCAGAACAATTACAAGCCTTTCTACAGATTAAAAGTTGCTCTCAGCTCAGAAAGCTTGAAAAAGCCATGAAGGGTTGAGAAACGCTGCTTCTCTGAGAGGTATTATTGCTTTGTGAGGGCAAGTCAATCCTATTATTGATATTTTATGTTACAGTACAGTAATGTTGACCAACGTTGATGAACTGTTGAATCTTGACAAACAAACTAAACAAAAAATTTCACTGGCATATTATATACTTAGAAAAAAATGGTGTCCTTATATAAACAAAAAGGGTTCTATAACTTGCTTCATATATGGAACCCCTAAAAGCTCTGTATAGAACCCTTTTATATGGTTATTTGATTAAAAACCCAAGGCTTCTTCTTCACTGAACCAAAATTGGTTCCATATAGAACCCTGTATGGTGCCATTTATGAATTATGACTACTACTAATAAATAGTCATATTTTTTAGCCAAGAATATAATATAAGAAACATTAACAGACCAAATAATACCAGCAATGTTTTGACATTTTATTGTCATTATATGCAAACATAGTTCGGAAATATGCACTGGTGGCCAGGGTGGAAACTGTTTGCTTGAATGATGACCAGCGTCAATCTTGGCACCAACTCTGTGGCTTTATGGAACAGTACAGTAGGGGTTGTTGCCTGCTGGGTCTGGAGAACAAGATAAAAGGAGCAAAAACATGAGTTGATCTACAGAAATAAGCATGAGTTAATCTGCCAAAATAAAGATACATTGCAAAGCAGACATATAATCATTATGATTTAGAAGAACAACTTACATAGAGTTGTTGTCAGCAGCAGCCGAAAGAGAGATCCTCTGTCTCTGATGGGTTACTGCCAGACTGAGCAAAACATAGTGTGTCAAAAGCCATATAATGATTAACTAGCCTATTGAATCACCACAACAAATATATATAAATCATTTAGATAAATACTTCCTCTCAGTCCGCCCACTGCCCATCAAGTGCATTCAACAGAGGTCAACAATAGTCTTGTAATAGCTTCATGAAACATTGTCCCCTCATCTGACTCCACACTGAAATATTGAAATAAAAGTAACAATTAGCTAGTAGCCATTGTCAGGCTGGGTCTGTAGCTCTATTTGGCATATTCCATAATACAAAATCATGTTTCTTTGTGAGAGCTAGCTTGTAAAGTGGCTAATTAAAGAAGCCTAGCTTTGACCTGTCTAGCTTGTTAGCTAGCTAGCTTACAAACAGTGCTCAAATGTTTTATCTATCTAGTCTAGCTATAGTTGATTAAATTACTGACTTCATTTATTCAACCACAGTCCTCTTGCATCCTCATGTTGGAATGGCGGTTGTTTTTTTAATCAGAATGGCAGTTGGTTTTTAATTCAGAATGGAGGTTTAAATTTGAATAGACCAAAAGGTTCTATAGAATCCCCCTTTTTTTTATGTAAGTTCGTATCAAATCAAATCAAATGTATTTATAAAGCCCTTCTTACATCAGCTGATATCTCAAAGTGCTGTACAGAAAGCCAGCCTAAAACCCCAAACAGCAAGCAATGCAGGTGTAGAAGCACGGCATATGCTTTTATTTCCTCTTGCTTCTAGCGAGCAGTAAGTTGTTGTGTGCTGTTTGCCACTCCGACCCCTGCAACAAAGTTGCAAAATCGTGATTTCGACCTCGCCCTGCTATAGAGAGTTAATGTTATCAAGGTTATTTGCCTAGAAGACCCCTTTTTTTATGTAAGAGTGTATGTTTTTATTTCCTCTTGCTAGCTAGCAGTAAGTTTGCAACAGCACAGATTTGTATGTATTCCTTAGATGTACTAAGCTGGACAACATGTGTCTAATATTGAAACAATGGTGTGGCTATATTTAGGTCATTTTTGCTGCTCATGGCAACACTGTGGTGTGATTGCTTGCATCATGAAGGGTGCTTTGACCTGCAGTTGGATCCAAAGTGATGAAAATATGGGTTAGAGCCACCCAAGCACATTAATAATGGGGCTCAGCAACGTCATGATAAATGTAATTGATTTCATTTATCTACTTAAGTATTGTGGTAATGTACATGTTAAATGGGTTCAACATCAGTTTGAAATCAGCCACAATTGATAAGATCCAATTGAGTTATCCAAACAACTTACTGCAAATCATTCTAATTGTTTTGTCTGATTATTCAAATTGATTTAATTGACAATCGTAATCTGAATATTCAGCTGTCAATGAATCATCTACTTGTTCAAGTAATAACCTGTGCAAACCGCAGTAATGAAGTCAGTGGAGATATTCAAACATGATTGTGGGCACGTTGGGTGGCAGTAACCAAAAGGTTGCTGGTTCAAATCCCAGACCTGACTTGGTGAAAAATTTGCCAATGTACCCTTGAGCAAGGCAGTTATCCTTAGCTGCTCCAGGGTAGCTGTCAATAATGGCTGAACCCTAGCCATGACCCCACTCTTTGAAGGTGTCTCAGGGAGGGTGGGATATCCAAATAGGATAACTTTAAGCATCTAATAATATCTATTCTATTATATCAGTGTTGCAGACATCCAGTACAGCCAAAAGAACGACTCTAAAATAGCTGTCACAGCAGTAGACATTAGTTATTAATTGAGTGAGTGATTTAAACTTAAGCTGTTTTCCATTTCTGCCTAGTTGCGAAATATACTGACCAAAGGTCTTTCCTCAATGGATGACAGATGATAAAGGGGAGGGGAGCGTCTAGGAGAGAAACATGGTAGCAAAGGTTGCCTGACGTATTAATAGTGTTCCATGAAATGGTATTAGTTCAAACTACAAATACAATTCTGAATCAAGTTCATTATTGACATATTAGTTACGATTATAATAGAACAAGCATCAAGAGATCTTGTTTGATCCTCAGTCAAATAATTTTCCTTTTGGTTCTAGAACATTTAAACCAACCCAGAAGTACGACTCGTTATTGCACTGTCTGCCTTCTATTCTTGAATGTGCATTTAAAGATGACATTTCAGTTTCTATCCTGGTTCTGTGACCTGATTTGAGAATGTAAAAAATGAACAACAAAATGAATAAAAAATCAAATCAAACAACCCGCATTACTTGGTGTCAAATCAAATCAAACAACCCGCATTACTTGGTGTCAAATCAAATCAAACAACCCGCATTACTTGGTGTCAAATCAAATCAAACAACCCACATTACTTGGTGTCAAATCAAACAACCCACATTACTTGGTGTCAAATCAAACAACCCACATTACTTGGTGTCAAATCAAACAACCCACATTACTTGGTGTCAAATCAAACAACCCACATTACTTGGTGTCAAATCAAACAACCCACATTACTTGGTGTCAAATCAAATCAAACAACCCACATTACTTGGTGTCAAATCAAATCAAACAACCCGCATTACTTGGTGTCAAATCAAACAACCCACATTACTTGGTGTCAAATCAAACAACCCACATTACTTGGTGTCAAATCAAATCAAACAACCCACATTACTTGGTGTCAAATCAAACAACCCACATTACTTGGTGTCAAATCAAACAACCCACATTACTTGGTGTCAAATCAAACAACCCACATTACTTGGTGTCAAATCAAACAACCCACATTACTTGGTGTCAAATCAAACAACCCACATTACTTGGTGTCAAATCAAACAACCCACATTACTTGGTGTCAAATCAAATCAAACAACCCACATTACTTGGTGTGAGAAGGGTCTGGTTGAGACCTTACTTTTCAGTTGTTCCCTTATCAGCGTACATGTAACCTATGGTAGGCCTCTCTCATGGACTCTCAATGTAAGATAACAAGACTAAGTCCACATTCCAACCATGATTTGAGCTTCAAATGGCTTTTTTTTTTTGTTGCCAGCAGCAGCATTTCTGAATGTTCTCTTTGATAACCAAGGACTCTGCATCCGTGGGCGGGGGAGTGAATGCATAAATAGTGCATGGTGTTCTCCATAATATGGCGGCTGATTCTGCTGGCCATAACCATGGTTTATAGGAGTTTAACCAGTGGTACTGGGGGCTCATCTTTCTTTGAACTCTGTCTACCCTACTGTCATTATCTCTCTCTCTCACTGTCCACACAACGTCCCCTTTAACTTTTCCTCTCTCTTTCCCTGTCTAACTTGGAAACATTAACAGGAAATCTGCAATTTGCAACCCTCAGACCAGGCTCAGACATTGCATTGCTTGGTAGATTCTGGACAGAACTGGTCAACAGATCAGAAGCTTTTTGTCCCATCCACGAATACAGCTCAGGCATCCAACACATTGAATGAAAGTACAATGAAAAATAGAAAGAACATAGCGGTATCACAGACAGCAAATATCTTTAGATTAATCCCATATACTTTCAGCCTAGTATGCTTCATACTGCTCATAGTTGCCCTTATCAAAATCTAACTAAAGATGCACAGAAGTCATGATAGGTTATGGCATCTACTCATAACGCAGGTGTCAATCATGATGACATAGTCTCAGGAATTTGTCCGGCCTATTTGTCCTACAGGTAGGCCCATGGCAGTGTGTAATAATTTAGGTAGGTCTACTAGTTTATGTAATAACACGTTTGTTGGATAACCTGCATCGCACCAGCTGGATCAAGAGAATTTACGGAGCCAATATTGTCATTTTGAGATATCCTTCCGCTGTACTATTTTTTTTCAATGACTTTGCATTTATTCTGCTGACTCCGCACGTCCCTTTCGAGCACACACCAAAAGCGGACAACTATTTCCCTCAACATTGATTCTCCATAGGTTGTACGTGCCTTACATCCACCACCAGTCACCATTGCTGAAGTATATATGAGGGTCACCAGGGCAGGGCGGCTGTTGTGTCTTAGCGGATACAGGAACTTCAGAGCTTGCATCACCCAGTAGAGGCGGTTTGGTTGGCTGTGAAGGAGGCAGGAGCAGGGATAGGATAGTTGTATGAAATGCGCCTCTTAGTTGTTTCATGCTTTATTGAAAGCGAGTAATTTTAACATAAAATCAGACACCTCGCGGTCCATTTATTTGTTTTCAGATTGTCCTGTTTTATAACTTTTTTCTGAACGGATATAACGAAGATCTAGCTACATCAATAGCCTACTGCTGGATTACTTTACGAAATAAATATACATTTGCGTGTATAAATATATTTATATATGCAATCGGTAGGCTATTCGTTTGCATTAAAGTTATCAACCTAAGCATCATCGTCGACTGCGATGCGCAGAACCTAGATTCAGTCAATGTGTTTGCCTCCGATAAATTGTTACACGTGTTGCAAAGTGCAAAGTTCTTTCATTAGCCTGTACTGGGCAACCTCAGCGGTGCAGTTCTTCTTCATAGACCAATCAGATATGAGTTGTAGTTGGTGCTAAAGGGCACACGACGCTCTTATTCTCTCTCTCTATATATATTTATTTTTTTAGACTTTTATATTTCATTACCCCATTTTAGTATTTTTACAAGATGTCGTGCCTTTTGCTTGGACTTATCAGAAGGTGAGTGAGTATCTTAACATTTTGCCATTTCAAACTAAATTTATACCGAACAAAAATATAAACGCAACATGCAACAATTTCAAAGATTTTACTGAGTTACAGTTTATAATAAGAAAATCATTCAATTGAAATACATTCATTAGGGCCTAATCTATGGATTTCTAATGATTGGGAATACAGATATGCAGAATACAGATATGTTGGTCACAGATAAAAATGGGCCTCACAATGGGCCTCATGATCTCTAAATGGTATTTCTGTGCATTCAAATAGCCATTGAAAAATTCAATTGTGGCCTGCGTTTGGATGTACTGCCAAATTCTCTAAAATGACATTCGAGGTGGCTTATGGTAGAGAAATGAACATTCAAATCTGTGGCAACAGTGCAGTTTGCATGCCAATTGCACATTCCCTCAACTTCTGTGGCATTGTGGCATTTTGACAAACTACACATTTTAGAGTGGCTTTTATTGTCCCCAGCACAAGGGGAACCTATATAATAATCATGCTGTTGATATGCCACACTTGTCAGGTGGATGGATTATCTTGACAAAGGAGAAATTTGTGCACAGAATTTGAGAAATATGCTTTTTATGTGTATGGGACATTTCTGTGATCTTTTATTTCAGCTCATGAAACATGGGACCAACACTTTACATTTATATATATATATATATATTTGTTCAGTGTATTTCCTTATTGACCAACCATGGCAGAGTATAGTGTAGCCTTCTCAGCAACATTATGGTTTTTCAACATTTTAGAAACTGCAATGGTCGCCTAAAGATGGTATTAAATTCGTTTTCATGAATTAGTAATATCCCTATCGTGGATAGGATACTTTACCCAGTTGTTATTGCTATCTCACTAAAGATACTGTATGTCTGTTGGCAGCAATCCTAGGCAAACATCCTTCTTATGATAGGGTATATGTTTATGGCGGCGAACTCAGGGAATACACACACCCTGTAATATCAGAGAAACATCGCAACCTAATATCAAGGATACATAAACAACAGATTAAATGTCCACAAACTAAGGATTTAAATGTTCCCATTGTAGAATGGAAGGTCCTATTGAAGAATTTGAGGAAGCACTGAAATGCGAAGCAGTGAGCCATTCATCATCTACATCTTGATGATCAGTTCTGCAGTAGTGTCAGACATATAGCACAGCGCACACCGAGAACTCTGTGTCTTGGTTTGTGTTAGGCAGATTTGGAAGTGCACCAATCTGACCATCCATATTTCAAAAGCTGTTTGCCTCTGAGATAGAAAATGACGGAAAGAATGTAAAGATCCTGTTATAACAAGTGAGAGAGACAGGACGACCCAAAGAGACATGTCCCTCATTTTGAATCTCTTACGTTCCTCCTTCACAACTCTTTCTCTAGGCTTTGGTGACGTCACACGGAGACTAAAAAAAGTAAATGTGAGCTGTGTTGAGTGCATCTTGTCTTGACAGTCTGGAGAGGATCTATGTCCATTTGTCTGTGCATTTGTGATTGGTGCATGAGTGTTGATACACAATCATAGTGCATTATGGGAGTTAGGAGTTTTAATGACTTCTGCATGTATATGCATGGTGAATGAATGTATTTCCAGTGTGCATGTGCTACGTGCATTTCTGCTCAGTTCCTGAAAATTCCTTGTGGACCAAGCTATTAACATTCAAAATGGGGGAGGGGGGGGGGGGGGGGGGGGAGTGTGTGTGTGTGTGGTGCATGGTGATTGGTCTACATTTTGTCCTGGTGTAAATGAGACAATGCAAAGCTCAACCGGGACCCAAAGAGAAGGCCACAGGGGTTGAGAAATGATACATTGTTATGGTCATCGTTGTGCTCACATGTTTATCTCTCCCTAAGTCAGGATAACACTGTAGCCTATTCCTGGTTTTACATTCAGTTTCACAGAAATGTCTGTGGGCGCCCCACAATGCTTGCTTGCTCTCTCCCAGTCTGAAGTTTCTCAACACACATCTGGTCGACTGCATGCAGAAATGTGTCACTTATAAGAGACTTCATGAACTGGAGAAGATCTTTTAAGATGATGTATCATCACGTAAAGGGTTACACAGTGTTTTAAATAACACTTGTTCCCTGTGATGTTGGGCAAGAATTGTTCTTGGCAATATGCCATTTTTCCATCAACAACATGTTATCTTCTCAGTTTGCACCTAGGGCACTGGGCAGCCTTTAACCCTTCCTTTAGAAATGGCCGTTATGTACACGTCAAGTTTAATGACACCAACGATGCAGCCAATTGGGGCTGGCGGCGGGCTAGCACTTCTACCAGGTAACAGGGAGCCTAGTGGTTAGAGCGTTGGGCCAGTAACTGAAAGGTTGCTGGATCGAATCCCCGAGCTGACAAGGTTAAAAATCTGTCGTTCTGCCCCTGAACAAGGCAGTTAACCCACTGTTCCCCAGTAGGCCGTCATTGTAAATAAGAATTTGTTCTTAACTGACTTGCCTAGTTAAATAAATCTAAATCTTTCCACTAGTAGAAAAGTGTAATTTTTGAATTTCAAGCCAAATAGTCAATGGACCTATAACCATGAGTTGGAATGTGAGTTCAATTGTAAATCAGCTCCCAGAGCCAAAGAGTGCCCTAATCAGTTCCTAGACATGTCAATAAAATTAGTTTAAAAAAAGTTCAATTGAAGAGTGTATCTGAGAACCCATATTGTCATTCTCAGCCTTATTATTGATTTTTGTTCCCCCCTTTTTTTTGTGTGAAGCCATCGTGCCTGGTTTTTCTAGTCAGCTAGTCAGATTGCTCACGCATGTTGTAACTGATTGTGTTCTGCCCTTGTTTATGAACACTGCTGTTAACACACAACAGAAAGCCCCCCCCCCCCCCCCTACGTGCCCCTGCCATTATAAAGAGCTCTGAGCTGAAGTCTCAGGTTGCACTGCCCTGGACACAGTTTGCATTAGATTGCCCACTTCCTGCTACTTACTTACATTCTTACTTAGCCTGAGGAAGAGCAGCAAAACCAAACCGCTTAGGAAGATGGCTGCTCTTTCAATGGCCTTTCCTCATGTGAGTCATTTGAGTTTTGAAGGTATGGGACATGTCTCACAGACTTTTAAATCATGAGGAACATGTATGGATCATGAAATGCTGTTGTAGAATATGTTCAGAAGTAACACATTCACAGTGCGTGCCTTTGTTTGGGGAAACCCTAAAAAGTGCGATCTGAGAAGTGACACTACATTAGTCCATTACCGCTATGCATTATTGATGTGTGGATTATTCACCAGCACAAATAGTAGGACTGTAGTGACACATTGTCCTCTAATCTGCTCTCCATAGAATTGCATCCCCGAAACAACACTGAAGAGGTTGATTGTGTGTCTTGCTACCATTATTCATCTCGATACCCAGTATTTAAATGTCGTTTGTATTGTTGCCTATTTTGACACCAGATTTAAATTTGATATCCGTTTTCGGATATTTGTTTATTTATTTATTTTTAAACTGCAAGTTGCTAAATG